>NC_041403.2:58939333-59129333 GCF_900747795.2 Erpetoichthys calabaricus | reverse complement strand
GAGACGCGCAGCACTCGCCGGCTACAACGTAACAATAATAATTTCCGGAACGTGCTGTTACGTTGTCATTCATTTTACCCTCTGTCTTTCTTTCATGCATATGTTACGTAGGCATGTACCTTTTATCTTCGGCAATCTCATTCTCTAACCAGGCCTCAGGAGCTAACCAGCGTAACACTGTCCACCACCCCTTTTGTTATTCCGGCACATTGTTGACATCCGTGAGTAACAACAACGTACTAAACTGGAAGGTGGTCTACGCATGCGTGGAATTCGCAGACAAACAAAGATCAAGATCCAAAAGAAGAATATATATATAGATATATATATAATATATATACTGTGTGTGTGTATATATTATATATATATATATATATATATAAATAAAGGAACACTTTTCAATCGGAGTATAGCATCAAGTCAATGAACTTCTGGGATATTGATCTGGTCAGTTAAGTAGCAGAGGGGGTTGTTAATCAGTTTCCACTTCGTTGGTGTTAATGAAATTAAAAACTGGTGCACTAGAAGGGGAATAATGAGATGATCTCCAAAACAGGAATGGTTTAACAGGTGGAAGCCACTGACATTTTTCCCTTCTCATGTTTTCTGACTGCCGTTTTTACTAGTTTTGCATTTGGCTACGGTCAGTGTCAGTACTGGTAGCATGCGGCGATACCTGGACCCTACAGAGGTTGCACATGTAGTCTAACTTCTCCAGGATGGCACATCAATACGTGCCATTGCCAGAAGGTTTGCTGTGTCTCCCAGCACAGTCTCAAGGGCATGGAGGAGATTCCAGGAGACAGGCAGTTACTCTAGGAGAGCTGGACAGGGCCATAGAAAGTCCTTAACCCATGAGCAGGACCAGTATCTGCTCCTTTGGACAAGGAGGATCAGGATGAACACTGCCAGAGCCCTACAAAATGACCTCCAGCAGGCCACTGGTATGAATGTCTTTGACCAAACAATCAGAAACAGACTTCTTGAGGGTGGCCTGTGGGCCCTGTGCTAAATGCCCGGCACCGCAGAGCTTGATTGGCAGAATACCAGAATTGGCAGGTCCACCACTGGCACCCTGTGCTTTTCACAGATGAGAGCAGGTTCACCCTGAGCTCATGTGACAGATTTGAAATGGGTGCGGTGGGTCCTGGGTCTGTTCTGGTGCACGATAATGCCCTGTCCTCATGTGGCGAGAGTATGCAGACAGTTCCTGGAGGATGAAGGAATTAATACCACTGACTGGCTTCCACGCTTGCCTGACCTAAATCCAATAGAATCCCTATGTGACATTATGTTTCAGTCCATCCGACGTTGCCAGGTTGCACCTCAGACTGTCCAGGAGTTCAGTGATGCCCTGGTTCAGATCTGGGAGGAGATGCCCCAGGACACCATCTGTTTTCTCATTAGGAGCATGCTTCAATGTTATCAGGCAAGCATACAAGCACATGGGGGCCATACAAACTACTGCGTGTGATTTTGAGTTGCTGCAATGAAATTTTGGCAGAATGGACTTGCCTGCTGCATCATTTTTTCACTTTGATTTTAGGGGTGTCTTTGAATTCAGCCCTCTGTAGTTTGATCATTTTTATTTCCATCCTTTCCTTCTTAACATAATACCCAGTCCATATCAGTATAGATATCCAGCATGATTTTTTTCCCATTGAGAACTGATGTGTTCTCAATATATATATATATATATATATATATATATATATATATATATATATATATATATATATATATATATACACGCTCTGTATATGTTTTGTTTTACTGAGCTTAAAGATGCTGTTAAAAAATTTAAAACAGAACCAATTGAAAAAGTACAATCAGTATAAAAAAACATATTCCTCTCCAGTTCAGAGCGCAGTGTGAACAAAAGGGCCATTATTAGGTCCTCACGTATAGTATACTAAATATTTGAAAAATCAAAAAGGGTGATTTAGCAAGCTTAATGTACAGTAACATTATTGAATTCTTACCAAATTCTGGACAAGCTCAGCACCAGTTAGATTTTTTTTAAGTTTTAGATAACATAAAAGATTATCTTTTAAGTTGTAGATAGTGGGTTAGAATTCTTTTGACATAAAAGTAAGGTAACTCACAAGCGTTGTAGTCAAAATAGGTGTATTGTTGTATCATCTTATCCTTTCTGGTATTAATTGCCATTAAAGGATTAGTATTAACTAATTCTGAATCCAGTACCGTGTCTGTGATGCCCGTATTGCTGGCAGCTGCCTTTTTCTCTTTTAACCTGAGACATCGATAGATGAAAACCGAGGTTGGACTGGGTAATGAGAACCATAACACAGCAAGTGTCGTTGTTAAAGTGCATTGTGATTTTTATTAAACAACAAAAAGTTCAATGAAATGTTTCCAAAGTGTAGTACAATTTCCACAATCCTCTTTAATAAAATCCCTGTGTGCGTCCAGGTGTCTGTGTGTGTGTGTCTTCTGGTGAAGTGCGCATGCGCGGGGCACGTGCGATGCGTGATATTACTGTCAGAGAAAGTTACAGGCGTTTTACGGAAATACAAACCAGTATTACTGCGAGAGGAAATTAAAGGTACACAATACAGTGACGCATATTACAGCCACATACAAGCCAGTATTACTGTCAGAGAAAATTAAAGGCATATTACCGATGCGCACGCCTGTATTACCGCCAGAAAAAATTAAAGGTATATTACGGACGTACAAGCCAGCAGACGTACAAGACAGTATTACTGTCACAGAAAATTAAAGACACACAATACACGGCGGCAGCCCACGAAGAACGGTCAGCTTAGCAAGTAAACATCAACAAAAGAAAGGCTGAAAGACAAAGAAAAATACAACCAACAAAAAGAATGAGGTCAAGGTCCCTTGCCATTTAATATAGACTGTTCCTACTAATGTTTATGCACTACTGTACTAGCGCCCATTATTGTAACGGGCTTAATGACTAGTAAATACATAATCACAATAAAAACAGTGTCTTTTCGTAGAGGTTAAAAACTCTATAATTAAGTAATCCAATAAATAGTTTGAAATCAAACATTAAAATCATAATCAGCTACTCATAAAAAACTATCACGAGCTTTGGTGCACCCTCTAAAACTGATGTCTCCTCTGTTCACCCTTTAGGGTTTCTTCAGCAAGGGGAGCTGTCCACTGGCAAGTGTAGTAACCCTTCAATATGGCCATGTACCCACTGCCATCCCTTGGCATTCAGCAGGGAACACCACAAGCTCTACTTCATTCTCAATTTTACTATTGAAACTGTACCCCTAAACACGCTTTTCCACACTAACAAATAAGTTAATTTTTTCTCCCTATATAGTCTTTCTTTAGTACAGTACCAAAATGTTTGACCTAGTGAGTGCTTAATGACGTTCACAGTGAGGGTTTAATCCTTGACATATTTGGGTAATTTTAATTTGAAAGATATGCACAATGTAACATTTTAAGATTAATGTCAAGGAGTTTATGTTATGAATGATTGCACCCCAATCTTTGTTTTACATAATAATTTAGAAGCCCCATTCACCTTATTGATGTAATATCTTCTAGAGGTGCACAGGTAGGTAGTTGTGAAGGTACTGTAGTTGTTAAAGTTTAGATGTACCTTCAATGTTGTCCTTATGACTAAAGTATATTCAGGCCTAGATACTGATTGAAGATAAGGGAAGTTAAGCAGGCTCATTTTCTTATAGTTTGTAAGTTTTTTTTTTTTTTGTTTGTTTTTTTTTATGTTTTTGCGACATAGTTGATCAAAGAATGCATACAGATTGCCAATGCTGAGGTCTGTAAATATCTGGACACCTAATAACTTCCATGAGTTAAATACTAAAAAGGTTAGAGATCTATACTGGATCAGCAGCGATAACTGTCTAAAAGTACTTCTTACATTAGTTCCATATTTTAAATGAGTGGTGTAGTTCTTTGTGCTTTTGAGATTCCTTGCCAACCTCTTTGTTGTAGCCACTTTATGCTGAGGTGTATAATGGCTACTGTTTCCTTTTTGGTAAATAAAATGTACTTTGTGTTCAATTAGAATGGGTAATTTTGCCTTCCTATTTAGATCCAAGACTTTTCCACTTTATTCCCCATCATCAACGTCTCAATTGTGCTGGCAGCATATACTGTATTGCTGCAGGATGACACACTATTAAGTATGTCTGTAGGCATTTTGTGGATAAATGAGCCAATTGCAGAGATGGCTGTTTATTCCTAAATTGTGATACCGTATCTACCATTTTTCCCAGATGAAGTGATAATTTTACGGATTATCTGCATTTTGATCCTTTTAATGTACTTTAATCTATTCCAAGCTTTAGTTGAAATTTATCCGTTTCATCTATCAATAGCACTTTATTTCAGAGTCTTGTTGGCATGTACATTTTATTCCAAAGCACTAAAGAGTACATGTGCAAACATTTTCAGAGATAAAAGGTGATGTTCTATATATTTATCCCATGTTCACCTTTTACCTCAAATACAGATTGCTTAAGCATACCGCAAACAACAATTCTGGCCTCACCATTTCGGTGTTAATAAAAGGCATTGTTTGTCACACCTTTGAATATCTATAAACCTGGGTAATATCCATACATTTATCTTGTTTAGTTTTGCCAGCGGGGAAGGTTAACTTTACCTCTTGAATCAAAGTGGCAGGGCTACTCAAGTCAGACTTTAGCTAAGCTTGTCATATCCTTGGTCTCATTTTGTTGCATCGTTATGATGCATGAGGTTTCTCTATGTGTAAAGCAGTCTGTGTTCTTTTAGTACTTAATAAACTACCATATCACTGAAACATTCATGGTGTGATGGCTCAGAATTTTAACTATCCTTTTATTTTTTTAAACAGATTAGAAGATATATAATAATACATTAACATTATGTACACTTAATATTATGTAGCAAATGGGACATACAGCTGTTCATTTCCATATAATAGACTGTGTTCACAAGGTACAAACATAGTTCTAAGTTAATATACAAGTTAATATACAAATGGGAACACAAACCTGGGTTACAGTGCATTACTTAGTACAGCAGTATGTGTCAAGACTAAACATCCATATAAACATCATACCCAACGTTACATTACAATAATTATTTTTAACATATAGGCAAGTATAATATTAAACTGTAAAGACCATGATCAGATTTCTCATGTACCTTCCCCTAGAGGCAATAGCATAATATAAAAAACATGAATATAACAGTATATATTAGATAGAAAGATACCTCTATATCTTTAATTATGTGGAAAATTAATTAATTTGTTCTTCTTTTTTTTTTAACAGAAGTTCAATAAATAAATATAATAAAAAAACAACAACAGGCCCCTAAAGTATATTCCAGAATTACTACACAGAATAGAAAATTTTGACTTGGCCAAATATAAAAACAGTACTCACAGTCACACTGAGGCATTCTAAAGGCATATTGCAGTTGGTATAAAGCAGCCCCAGTAGAGTTCCTTGACAATCATTTTTTGACTGAAAGTACTTAATGTTACTGTGTCAGAGAGAAGATGTGCAGCATTGTTCGTAATGCCCATCAGTTTTGTCTTCATTTTCACCATTGTTACTACCTCCAGCAGATCAATAGTGCATTCCATAACTGAACCTTTTTTTTAATCAGCTTTTTAATTCAGTGGGCCTCTCTTGAAGTGATGTATTGCAACATTAAATGATATACAGGTTGAGCATCCCTAATCTGAAACATTTTGAGTGCTGACACAATGCCTCAAGTGAACAATTCCACGAATGACCTCAGTTGCCCATTTAAAAAATTTTTTTAATTAATGAGTGTATGTGAATTAAACTTGGACTGGCAGGGGCATGGAGCACCACCAAATGAGAGGAGGAGGGTGGTGTTAATTTCCCCTGTGAAGTATTGAGCTCTGCGACACAAAAACACACGAATGGCAATTGTTTAGTGGGGTAGTATCCACAGATGCATTACCAAAGAGATAGAAAGGTGTGAATGCAGCTGTACAGCTATGATACTTCTTCTTCCAGGTCTTTCAGATTAGGGATGCTCAACAACTTGTATATATTTACACAGTATAAGACACATGCACTAGATGCTGTTATGCAGTTGTCAAGATCTCAAGTCGATTAGCTATATGACCTTATGGTTAAAACCTGCCTCCAGTGGTTTCTGTGCTAATGATCCAGTACTGTTAGTTACGTCGAGGAATGGGTGAGTTCCTTAAAGACCATTTGCCTTTCTAAAAGAGCTGTGTATAGTAATATTCTTTTCTGCCATCACAACTGAGAATGCTGAAGGAAAGGAGGTTTACACACCTAAAACAGAAAACATAAGTTCAGACTCAAACAAATCTAACACTTGGAACCAATTTTTAATAGGTTTTCCCTTTTTCCATCACCACTTTCTTCCAATGGTCAGTCTGCCTACATTATCCCTACTGCATCAACAACACGTACCACTTAAGCTTGGCCAGAGATGAGTCCACCCCTGACTATCAGTACATGCTGTCCATAACTGATGACAAGTAAGGAGACAGCCGAGGAGGCTACACACAGGAAAAGCTGTGGAACCAGAGTCAGTCCTCGAGTTCTGAAAGCCTGTTCAACCAACTTTGTGTTAATCTCTGCTAACTGTTTAATTTATTTCTAAAGTTCCAGAAAGTGTCACTGCTGAGAAAAACTTCCTGTATTGTTCCAGGTCAAATATGCAGGCGCCTCTTCACCTGAAGATTTCAGACCAATGGTCAATATGTTCCAAATCATGGATACCTTCTAGTGGTTTGTCTTGGACAATATGAGTCCTCTTGTGAAAGACCACTTGGTTCCACTGCAGTTTGCTTATTGGACAAACATTGGAGTGGAAGTGGCAATTATCTTTCGGCGTCACGTGACTTATTTCCAGCTAGACAAAGTTGGCAAAACTATCAGTTTTGTTTTATAGTTTTCCCAGTGCACTGCTGCATGTACTTGTGGGTCCACATCAGTGACAGGATAGATTGGTTATATAACACAGAGGAACAATATAAGAAACAACAGAGCAAAATTCCTTCTGTGAGGGTAGGGACATTCTTTACATATTCTACAACTCTGTAATGGTCAATGCGATTTTCTGTGTTGTGGTGTGCTAGGATGGTAACATCAATTCAAAAGAGGCCCACCAATTAAACAAGCTAATTAAGAAAGTAGGCTCAGTTATGGGATGCAGTTGTATCCTGGTGGAGGTAGTAGTGCAGGAGAGAATGAAGACAGAACTGACAAGAGTACGGTCTGCCGCCAGAAGTCTATGACTAGCAACTTGGTTCTGCTGACTTTAAGGAAGGGTGGTGTTGTCCTGGCACCAGTGTAACAAAAGGCAAATCTAATTTCTGCAAGCTGTCTCTTGATTGTTAGCCATTATGTTTTGGGTTGGGGTGTTACCATAAAATTTATTGATGGAATTGGAACTCTGTCTGACCGCACAGTCTAAGGTAAACAGAGTGTTGCAGGGTAGTACTGTGTACTACCCTGGAGGATCCTCAGATTAATGATCAGTGTAGAAGAAGTGATGCTGTCAATCTGTAGATGTCTGCCAGTTAGGAAGTCCAAAGTCTACCTTAAGGAGTAAAGCTAAGACCCAGGTCTTAAAGTATTGTGGTGTATGTTGATAGAACAACAGTGTTAAATACTTAGTTGTAGTGTATTAACAGTACTTTAGAATAGCAGGTTTTTATTATCTGAGGATGGTGCATTGCAGCAGCTATGGCATCTTTTCTGGACCACGTTTAGAGATGGTTCAAACCAGTTTCAATATTAGATTATTGTATTGTTTGGTTGAAACATCTTGTTTTGTTTAAACATTTTGTTGTTTTTCTTTCCAGTCTGTGAATACTGTGTTTCCTACCTCCTTGACCATTTTATAAGTACAGTACTTTCTTTTACCAACATTCTGCATTGCATTGGCTGCATTTTTACAATCATTAAAAAATTAAGTTCCTTAATTTCCCTGATGGTTTTATTTTCCTATTTGAATTTTTTTCAGCTGGTATTAGAGCGTCCCATTGCTGAAGTAGCTAAGGAAGCTGTAAGGGAGGTGCGACTCTTTCTGCTGTCTCCAGAAGAACTCACCAAGCTTGAGAATGAAAACCATAAAGATAATCTAATTCCAGTAAGCATTTTTGTGGGAAATTTAAAAATATTTTTTAAAATTTGGTTTAAAAAGATTTCAAGCATTCATGCGGTAAACCATTTGTTTAAACAGAAGTGCAAAATATTAATCCTTGCTAGTATCTTCAAGAAACAAATTTCATTTTTATATAATTTAATAAAATGTTTAATCCCCTATGCATTGTTCCTCACCATGTCTGTCTGTTAGTGTGATGTGTTTCTAATATGCATTGAACTTGAGCAGGTGCATCTCAAAAAAAAAAAAAAAAAAAACATCTTTTGGCTGGGCATAACCTAGGCAGTCAGATGGATTTGTTGAATGTACCTTAAGATGCCGTCTGCCTAGCGTGTGACAAATGATTAATACAGGGCCATGATTTTCAATGCTTTGAATCTCAGCAGTGTCCTTCTGTAATTTAAATGCAGATGCTACAACACATAAGCATAAACATGTCCGGCTGCTTAGTTTTCTTCTTCAGGATGCAAACATAAAAGATTTTGTCAGCTGGGATATAATCTTGCGTGTTCATTGTTATGAAAATCTTCAGTAGCTTTTTTGTTAGAAGCTCTCTTTCCAGTAGTGTATTTCAAACACCAGATACTGGATAGTTCTGTGATACTCATTAGTTTTTCAATGTTTTTTTTCCCAAAGTAAATGTAAATTTTATTTAACCAGTTAAGTGAGAAATACTATGGATTTCCATGTCCTTAACTATAATCGGGTCTTAAGTTTAAATGATCAGATGTTAACCAATTTTGGTTTCAAGTTTTGATATAGAATAACAAAAAGTAAATTTTAGGTGTTTATTTGGAGGTGCCTTCAAAAGTTCATCCCTGTTCTAAATTTTGTTTGTTTAGTTAGGTTTTAGTTAATTTTGACAGCTATTTGCCTACTTACAATGAGATGAAATAATAAATGCTAGAAGGTTACATTTTTGTAAGATTGGTGTTAATAGAGTAATTTATTATGTAACTGATATTGATTGCTTAATACTTCAAATGAAGAACGAAATAAAGTTTGTGTTTTACTTTGTACGAATGATAACAAAAAATAAGCAAGCAAAGTGTAATGTATGGTTTTCTTTCTTTTTTTTTTTTTTGCTTTTTAGGCACGCTTCAGTTAAACCTTTTCATTTTTCATTGTCACCTCATACAAAGGACACAGAGTGAAACGTCTAATGCTAGGATTAGTGTGCACAGCACAACCCTCCGACCCCTCCCATTTGTTTTGGTAACTGATTTTAATAGATTAGCTAACAATTTTTTTTTCTCTGTGGCTGACAGGTGGAGCAGATCGCAGAAGTCTGGAAGTTTCATGCTCTAAAGAAGTGGAGCCCAGGGGCTCAGTCCCATCTGCTGCAGAGACGCAAGGGCACCCGACGCCGAGAACACCACCGTTACTTAAACCATTCACATAAATGAAAAAGTCATGGTTGAAATATCCCTATCTCCATTTCTGTTCATAGGGAGATGTAGATGCATATAGTATACCTCCTCCTCCTATTTATATATTCTATTAAAGGGAACATGCTGCCTTTCTGTTATGCAGGTGTACAGTATACAAAATGACAAAAGTAAGACTTGTTCTAAGGGTTTTATTTTTTTGTCTTTTCAAGCAGCAATCATTATGCAGATGCTATACACTTTCAGAAGTTCTCAATGTTTGTGTTGTTAGTCTTATGTTATTTCTCTGTCATTGCTAATTTTGTATTATTTATTTATTTCCTTCTTTTTCTAGAAATTTAAAAACAGTTATCTTTGCTGTAGTATTGATAAATGATCAATTAATGGTTGCAATTTTCTGTTTACATTTAAGATCCTTGAAATTTGTTAAAATATTTTTCCAAAGCCAGTCTATTTCACTAAACCTTTATACTTTTTATGTCTTAAAAATTATTGTACTAAATCATGTTTACTTTGGTCATATAATGTTTTCAAAGCCATATCTCTTCAAGGTGAAACAATAGACAGGAGTGAAATTACTGTCATATTCCTACTTTAATAGTCCTTATAATTCCTTAGTATTAGTCTCCAGTACTGTTTAGATATTGTATACTATAAATATAATAAATACAAATATTTATAGTCATAATTAAATTCAAGAGGAAAAATGCAGTCATAAGAAGAAGAACTTGTACTAGGAATATATGCTCATAAAACATTTTCATTGAATTTTAAAAGAAAAGTGCACATCCAGAGTTTAAATAAAATTGATAACCTTTTTTTTTTAACCACTGCAGTGTTTCAGGCTAGTTATCTGTAGGTGGTCTTAAAGATACTCATTGTTGATGACAATATTTACTTCAATTGTCAGCAATCATTAATCATTTCATATCTCTTGATAGTTAAATATTATAAGCAAAGAATGCATGTTTTTCCATCAATTTTGTGTAAATATAGTTATCCTACTTTGAAATGTACTTTGGACGTATTTTAGAAGCAACAGGTTTTTTGCTTTCTTTCTTTGTAGTGTTTCTAAATTAACTGTTCCAAATATCGGTCCCATGTGTAATAAAATATAGCACAGTATGAAAAGTGGCACAAGATTTATGAAGGACAGTGGTTCTAGGTCATTCTTAATGAGGTTTTATATTTTATATTTTAATTTCAATCTCTGAGATTCATGACTAAATTACTTACAAGTAATAGATGTTGCTAAAGTTGTCATGATGCAAATATTTGGTAAGGGGTAGTCTGAATTTTAGGCAGATGATTTATGATGTTAAAAAACAATTGTTGGTTTCAATAAATTGGTTATTTTTTTCCATATGTACACTTGAACTTTATTCACATAACCATTTAAGTTACCAACAAAGTAAATTGATTGGTTGGAATTACGATCTGTCTATGTAGTATAACCTTTTCAAATTTGCTTAATCCAGTAACAAACATTTTTCAGTGTTATTCAGTCCCTAGAACACTCATCCAACTGCAGTCAGCAATTGCCATTCCATAGTCTTCAATTAAGCTAACTTGCACATCTCTTGGATGAGGGAGGAAAGCAAAAGTATCCTTAAAAATAACACCACTTGGCAAAGCATGCAAATTCCACATAGAAAGAGTGCAGCTTGGGACTTAAACCTAAGACTCTGGAGCTACAAAGCAGCAGTGCCAGCAGGTTGCTTCTATGTTATGTCTTTTTCTTTTCGTTATTCTGCCATCATCTTTAAAACCTACCTCTCTCAAAATAGAAAAGTAGAATTGTGCAGAAAATGAAGAATATAATTTGTCTGTTGTAGGTGTATTTTTTTTATAACTTGTACCATGATTTTTTTTTTTATTGTTCTCTGGAAGCAACGTATGACTTCACCATATGTAGCTTTGATTTTCCACTGCATATAAAATTAGAATTTATTATGTAATGTTTAATATTGGCGGCACGGTGGTGCAGTGGGTAGCACTGCTGCCTCGCAGTAAGGAGACCTGGGTTCGCTTCCCGGGTCCTCTCTGCATGGACTTTGCATGTTCTCCCCGTGTCTGCGTGGGTTTCTTCCAGGTGCTCCAGTTTCCTCCCACAGTCCAAAGACATGCAAGTTAGGTGGATTGGCGATTCTAAATTGTCCCTAGTGTGTGCTTGGTGTGTGTGTGTCCTGCGGTGGGCTGGCGCCCTGCCCAGGATTTGTTCCCTGCCTTGCACCTTGTGTTGGCTGGGATTGGCTCCAGCAGACCCCCCGTGACCCTGTAGTTAGGATATAGCGGGTTGGATAATGGATGGATGGATGTTTAATATATAAATTAAACACTTGTTTCTAATTTCAGAAACAGACATTGATACTTACACATCTTCCCTCAGTGTGTGTATTTCTGTGCATCATGCTTTTATTTAAAACTTGAAACCTCCATATATATCAGTTTACGTTCTGCTTTGGATTATCCACCCAAAATTACACTGTCTGTTCAGCTGATAATAAATAGAAGAGCCAGCTCCTTAAAGTGTACAGTAGTTGCACAAGAAGCCATGTTCTTTAGATTTGAGTGGCTTACAATAGAATTATGGCAACAGTTTTCTTGTATAGTGTAAACTTAACAAAATCAGTTTAAGTGAATGCAGTTTTATCAGTTAACTATTATTGGTAAGTAACTTGAAATCATTAGTTTATACTTTGTTTATTTATATAAACAATATGGCTCAATTATCCCATAGTCATCTGGTTAAAGTTACTGTGTGAACAGTCAATTTGTTAAGGAGCACTAGTTATAAAATGTTATGTAAATTTCAAAAGTAACTAAAAGTAATGTGTTTATTGATACCTTTCCATTAATTTATTAATTGTCTGAAATTATTTTTTTACAAGCACTGATGTTAACTGAGGTGTTTGTTTTTTTTTAATGAAAAGATTAAAAGAAAAGAATACCACAGTCTAAATTTAGCATTTGTCTTGCAATGTAATGATCTCGATTTTAGTAATTTTTATTATGAGCATGTACAGTACTTGATGGAGTATAAATATTATTATTAAGCCTTTATACATGGTTTACAGTCATAGCACATACAGGTGACGTGTCTTGCTCATTGTCACACAGTGTTGGTAGTGGGATTTGAACCCACAACCTCAGGGCTTGAAATACAAAGTCTTATGCACTACACCACAATGCCTGACTTATTTGTTATAAAATGCTTCTGGTTTGAGTTATTTTACATATTTTCATATATTTGATAACAGGTTAAAACATGCCTGGCATTTTACATAATTTTTTTTTTACCATACTGTTTGACATTTTACATAAATTGGCAAAAATATTTAACATTCATCACTTGTCACATACACTGTAATATGCAACTGTTCCAGTTCAAATATATTCTTATATGTATAAAGTACATTGCAGATTCTTTCTTGCATATCTGACCAACGTGGCACATCTCCATTCTTTATTGTCTGGCATTGAATTGAACACTGAGTTGAATTGGACAATGCCTAGTGTGTCACTAATGTGTTGATTATGTAATATAATACATAAACAGAACAATGGCATTTTCAGCCTTATTTTGACCAGATGTGTAACCAAGACATCAGTTTATTTCTTGTGTATTATATTGGTTGTCTACTGCATGTCTAATTTGTTCAGTGTTATAGTTTTACTTTTGCTGGACTGTTCCAGCAGTATTAATCAGTCTTTAAACCTTTACAATTGAATTGCTCATATTTACTTAGTATTAATTTAAGGTTCACAGCAAAGTGAAGCCTTGGTATGAAGTGTTATATACAGGTACTTGATACAGTACATACACACTCCATGTAAGAAAAACTCTGAATTTTGAATTGTAATCATAGTAATGGAGAAATTATTTTGCCTGATGTTATGGTTGCTGAGTTTTCACATCATACACTTTAGTTTATTGTAATGTTCTTTATGTAAATACAAAATATATGTCATATACTTGTGAGAATTGTCTATTATAAAATGGTCTTGCTGTTTTTACAACTTAAGGCATAGTGGTTATATACACATATCTTGGGTTAGTAGTTCTTCTAAACGTGTTTCATTGTTTGTCTAAACTTTTATACTTGTATGTGTTTTATGCTCGAACATTTCTTTTTTCTTTTCTTTTTTTTAAACAAAACTAATTTTTTTGCAGGTTAAAAAACTGCTTATTTAGCAGGCTTAAGGTTTTGACTGCTTAGGCCTGGCTATTGTAGTTTTTAGTTATATTTAATGAAGTAAGTGTAGGCACTGTATCAATGTGCATCTACGAAGGAAAAAATGTTAACCTTTTTTTCCTCAGCTATATTTATATTCAAATTGAATACTTTACAAAGCTATTTTTGTATGTAAAAACTGGCAGTTGTGGAGTGGTCATGTTTTATTTACAGATTTTTATTTTATTTTTTTTTACTCCAACACTGTTTATGTACTTTATAATCTCTCTTTTGTGTCTTGAAAACACATTGATTTATAGAATGAATAGTCAGAGGATCTGTAAACCCTTCATAAATTCTGTAATTATTACCAGTGGTCTGATTGCTGAGGAGTGCCGCTACATATTTACTGGACATGGCTGAGATGCTCCCACTGATCAGTATTGCACAAGTTTCTGATTTATAGCATAAGTTATGTTCTTATTCTAATGTTTCATCTAGGCTGTTAGCAAAATAAGTAGCTAATGGTCTTAAAAATTACAATAATAATATGTAAGCATGGACAAAACAAATAAATTATGCCTTTGAATTTGTGGTCTGCTGTTTTTAATTAAAAAAAAAATATATATATATTTATAATCAACAGAAGTTACATTTCTTTGCTCACAGTTGCGCAAAGTGATTCAAACTATACTTGTACACAAGTGCTCAACTTTCTACTCAAGTGTTTATTTTAATTGCTTCATAAAGCAATACAGATACTGTAATCAAATTTAAAAATTGCTAGGTGTAATTTTATGTTTATTTAGATTATAGCATATTGTCATTTAGGGGCTATGAATTACATTGACTTTGCTATTGATGTTTAGATATGTATTTCTGCAGTTCGCTTTGAAAAATATTATTTTTTTAAAGATATTATCTTTAGTCTTTTATATTGTTTGTTATTTTTATCATTTAAAGAATATGCAATTGTTTGACATTGCATTATCCTTTCCTTAATTTTGAGGATGAAAGCAGTTATTCAATTTATGTAGTCATTGGGTCATAATATACTTCAGTTTTTATGTATCCTGAAATATGGCTACTGTTGACACAAATCCAAGTAGTCGTTCTATGTGGTCTTCAGTTTCCCTCATATCTCAAAAGTTTATAGCTCTACTTTGGTCTGGTATATAGGTTTATGCCGTCATGCACCCAGTAAGAACTGGTGCTCCATTCAGTGGTGTTTTATTATTGTTTGCACCCAAAGTAGGCTTGATGGACTCAGTCTCCCTGTACTAAATAAAATGTGTTCAGCAAATACATTAATAGATGAATAGAGCAGCTTTGACTGTGTAAGTTAATGGGATAAATTTGTGTTTTAAACGTATGTATTATTATATCTTAACATGCAATTGAAAGAATTGCAGAGTTTGATCTGAATGATTCTTAAGTGTAAAAGTGCTCCTTCAGCATAAACATCTGCATAAAATAAAATGTTGGTCATCCTCACCACTGGTAACCTCCACGATTATATGCACATTAAAAATTGTTCATTTAAGGTTATAATTCTGTTCTGAAAACAAGTCCATCAGCAATATTTTCATTGTTTAAAAAGTAAGAATTAACATTTTATAAATCCATCGACAGTTAAAATCATCAGAAGATTAAACGTTATAACTGTAAATAAGATTAACATCTATTTCCAGTATTTCAGTAATATGTTCCTTTAGTTATAAATGATAAACTTAAATTCTAACAAGAAAAGAGCCTATCCCAGCTGCACAGGGAGAAAGGTAGGAAACAAGCCGGGACAAGGCATCATTCTGTGACATGATGCGCTTATGCATGGACCCATAGTCGGATTTCACAGGGCCAATCTGGAATGTCTTTAGATATCAAGGAGGAAACCCCACTCAAACATGAAGACCTCGAACTCCATGCAGACAAAGGCCAGGTGTAGGATTTGAACCCAGGACACTGTGGGGTAGCAGTATTAACCATTCTGCCTAATTTAAATTCACTTTTTAATTTATTCAAGTAAACGCACTAGCACTTTTACACCCAGAGCAAACTTCGCTCTAATGAAAGATTGTTTTTCTATCCAAGGAAAATGTTTTGGGAGGGGTTTATTCTATTTTTCAGTTTCCATTACCACACTTGCATAATCTATTTTGAGAAAGTCTGTTCTAGCGCTATCAGACAGGTCAAAATTATGACAAATCATTTGACAGTTTTCTTTCAATAATCCTACTACTGATGTCACAGCAGGCATATTCCAGATGAACATGAAAGTACTATACTTCTTTCACACCAATTCAGCTGATTTGTCCAATATTCAGTAGAACACATTGCTGCTTTTCTATTTGTTTGTTGTATTTTCTTTTCTAGTATGTTTCTAAATGATTTTCCTCCTCACAGTTTCGAATTTTTGCCAGAAAGAAGGCAGCACTTTGTCTTGAAGTTGACTGCATTATGGAGGCTGACTCATTGAGAAAGAAAAACTGAGATTAGAATAAACTATTTTATACTTCAGTTTCCCTCTGATGTCTGAATCACAAAACATGCATAGCAGTTCTGCTGTATTTTATGTGGCCTCTGTTTTTATATAGATCTAAGTAGGTATTGGCTCTTTTGTTTACTTTCAAGACTATAGTTAGTTAAAATGAACATTGTCGTTTTTTAAATTTTGACTGTTAATTTGTAACTCTTCATAGTTTGTTGTATGTGTTGTATATATCATATATATATATATATATATATATATATATATATATATATATATATATAATCAGTTATTAATAGGAATACAGACAATAACAATAAAGTAAAATACCATTTCACATAATTTGGATCCAAAATGCCAGAAGTGCTTTACTAAGTTTTATTCATAGAAAAAGCCATTTTACTTTTTGATGTTGGAAAATCCAAAGGGGAGAGGTGTCTTTGTCAGCTAACCCAGTCCAGGTATTGTCACAAGTAATCAGCATTGTGTGTTTTGTAAAGGTCTGCATTTTATCTGTAGGCCATGTAAAGGACCACATCTTCCTCATTCCATTTTGGACAGATTTTCCCTTTATTCTGTTTTCTATTCAGATTTTGTTTTGTTATTCCTCAGATTGATAGTACATGTCTGTTAAATGTTCATCATACTTTTTTTTTAATCTAATGTGGAAACTAATTCAGAAGATAAGGAAATGTCAGTAAACTACTTTTCATGTGGTGAACAAATGTTTTTCTAATTGTAATTTTAAACTGATAGCTCTTTCTTTAGTCTTTCTAAAATAGATTTGTGTCAAGTGTTTGTTAATAAATTAGGATTTTATCGTACAATGTTATTTATTATTACACTGTATAAATGTGATCACATCATGAAAGGTATTTACGTGTTTTTGGAACATTTGTTAATCATTTTACACCTGAACCGTATGCAAAAATATTTCTGACATGTTGAGTCAATAAAGAAAATCACTCTGTGCTGCATTCCGAATACAAACTGGTATCTTCGAAATATTTTTTTTCTCCATTGTTCACCACATTGTTTAATTCCCTATACTTTTCAGTGATAATCTTTTTTTTGTGTAGCATTTATACAGATTTTTGGCTCTTTTTAGTTAATAATATTTGGAACACCTGCATGAAGAAAGGGAAGAAAAAAAATGCCTGGCAGTTGCTTAAGGCCTCCCAGCTGCCAATGTTTTGATCTTTGACCCAAGAGCAGCTGTTGGAGCTGAGTCTGTCCAGAAAGCCCCATCTGTTAGTTAGCTCTTTGTTTAAGGAGCACAGCCCTTAACACATTACTAACTGACGAGAGGTGGCTCACTCCTTCAACAAGCTGCAACTGGTCACCAGACAAAAGTGAGCCAGACAAACATTTTTTCAATGGAAATGAATCTATTCATAGGGTGGCAGCAGTTTAAATAGTGTTGTAAAGTCTGGCCAAGGAGTCTGGGTTAAAAATAAAAGTGTGATTACAAGTCTGAATGTGTTTATTTCTGTGTACGTTTCTGCCATATTAGCTTTGACAAACTATCAAGTAACCTATGAGGTGACACCAGTTTATTGTTTTCTATTTGGTGTTAAACCTGACCAATTTTTTTTTCCTAAAGGCAAGTGTTTTTCTTAGATTTTATCATGAAGAAAGTGTGCATCTATTGTAACTTTATAATAGAAATGTAAGATTAAAACAGAAAAAGTTTTGGGCTGTAGTTTGTTATGCATTCTTCTGACAACGTAAAGATAGCCATCTCTTACAGTGCAAACATAAGCATATATTATTGAAGTACCACCAAGCTTTGTGCTAAATTGAATTGTCTTTAATAAGCCAAATTGAATTGTCTTTAATAAGCCAATCTGATTTGAACCTTTTTGTGAAAAAATAAACTACGGCTTGCTGTGTGCAGTGGACCCTTTTTTGTACAATTAATATAAAACACTAGGAACACTGTATGCTGTATATCAAACGTGCAAATAGTATTATATCAGGTTGTAACAGCAGTTATTTTAATTTCTTATTTTGTCTTTTATTTTTCTTCTCTTCATTATGTAAAGCACTTTGAGCTACTTTTTGTATGAAAATGTGCTATATAAATAAATGTTGTTGTTGTTGTGTGGTGTCTGAATAAGAAGGTTTGGCAGCAGATTTCACCTGTAGCCATCATGGCATTTTAGCATATTCTGAGTCAAACTGCAGCTAAAAACATTTTAGAAATCAATTTTTGTCAGCTGCTAGAAAAGGTTGAGGTCCATTCAGGGACGCTGCGAAGAGGATTAAACATTTGTAGCTGAAAGATAACAGGCATCCAGTAATTAAGGCACCATCTCCCTATTCTCTTGTCATATATGAGCATCAGAGGGTCACCTTCTGGACTCAGCCAAGGTAAGCAATACCGCACCAGGATATGATGTGGCATGGTTGATTAATGGTGACATCACTTTTTCTACCCACAGCTCTGAGAAGATACCCAATGAGGGTAACTGACTCCGCCCATTCTGGTCAGAGGACTATAAACCCGAGGCTCTCCCAGAAGGCTTAGATCATGCACACAGATCATGGAGCTCTACCACAGACTGAATGCTCTCTGTGACCTTCTGTTTGTTTAGAGGAGGCACTGTAGCCTCATCATTTCTTTGTTTATCTGCAAAATACCAATGATTGCTATTTACTTTGTTCTTGAATCCATTATTAAAAAGGGTGACCCAGTGGGCACCTGGTGTCATACCTCGCTTGACCACACTCATTAATCAATATTAATATCTATCTATCCATATAGATCTTCATCTTAATTAAAAGCTTATGGCCTTTGAAAATTCATAAAATTTTAGGCAGACAACCGGATGGGCACAGAAAAGTTTAACTCCCTATGGCATGGTATATCCGTGTGTTTAGAATTGATAATGAAGTGTAAGTCCTTATGCTTGTAAACAAAGGGTGGAGGGGGTACTGTTGTTCATAACTAGGCTTTTATAGGATTCTATTTTAGGACTGTAGGTTCACATGTTTTTACTTGTGAAAATAAAAAATATATATCTTTTGTTTTAATTTCACTAATTTTAAGACGCCTATTAAAATGACACAATTTATATGGTTTATAACAAAATATGTTTAAAATGTAAGTTTTCTTTAGTAGCACTGTGTATTATTCCCATTGAGTTTTCTTTGTTAAGGTGTGTACAACTGTTCTGGCCAAATTAGACCTCAAATGTTAATCTGCTCAGGTTGTTACCAGAGAAGGTTATTTGGACTCTCCTGATAGTTTTCTAAATTCAAGCCATTGTGTTGTAAGTTTAGGGCACAGTTACAAGCAAATGAGTGGGCATCCAAGTCACAGAATCCAAGTGAACAATAACTCTTCAGGGTATACACTTTAACATTCCAGTATGAAATATTTCAAATATTAAAAAGGTGAGGGCAGCATATATAAAAATTAGTCCCTTCTTGCAGTGGGTACTAAGTTAACCCCTCAGTTTGGAAATATTCAGGACTCTAAAACCTTTCTCATGGCCAGCTGAGAGACTTTCAATTCTTGCTTATGGTTTGCTTTTTCCCTTATTCTTCTGGCAGAACTGTAACTCAGAAATATTTTTGGGTTTTCCTGCATGCCCACCATATTTCAGATCTTACCACTAAGCTGCAGTTATTTTGAACTCAGGAGATTGGGACAGACATTCGACAACAGCACCATTTATTTTTATATCCTATTTTCTATACATGAAAGTAGCTCAGAGTGTTTTATATTATTAATAGCTAAACACAGTTAGAAAAAGAAAGCACAGACTAAAGAGCAGTTATTTGTTAACAGTAGAGTTTTAAAGTCCATCTTGATCACAAACAATGTTCAGATGGCTAGAGAGGACAGGAAAATAAAAAGTCCAGTTGGCGGGATGTTGGAGAAAATAAACCTGTAGGTGTTCCAAAGCCAAAAGACTGCAGAGACCCATCTGGATATTCTACAGTCCATGAATGTGTCCCATTAACTGGATACTTCTGTGGTGTTCTTCATCTTCCCAGCATTTCAGGTGGCTCTAGAATGCTTAGGTCATGGGTCATCATCACAGAGTACCAGCAAAAAGAAAACACACAAAATTAGTGATAGGTGACAAGCAAGTCAAACAGCAAATGGAATTGCATTTAATGAGAACAATCAAGTTTCCTCTCCTTTCAGTATAGCACAGTTTTAGTGATTCTAGTCATTTCTGATGTGATCATGAAAGCCAGAATAAAGAGGTTTATTTATTTTATGAAGAGTTCAGACGTACTGGCCTGATGTATCTCTAACGCTAAAGTGTTCCTGATTTTTTTAGTTCTTTGTTTCAGAAAACGGCCTCTTCAGTTCTTTTCTACTTCACTTTGAATTCTGAGCAAACCGGTATTATAGGATCTAACATTGAAATTAGGGAATGTGCAGGGACAAGCAGCCCAAAAAATATAAGAAGGTGCTAGATTGTTTAGAACCTTCTACACAATTAAACATATTTTAAAATCAATCCTAAAGGACACAGGCAGCCAGTGTAATGATATCAAGATTGTTGTGATATGTTCATCCATCCATCCATCCATTTTCCAACCCACTGAATCCGAACACAGGGTCACGGGGGTCTGCTGGAGCCAATCCCAGCCAACACAGGGCACAAGGCAGGAACCAATCCCGGGCAGGGTGCCAACCCACCGCAGGACTGATATGTTCATATTTCTCTTTTTAGTTAAAATTCTTGCTGGTGCTCTTGGGACTAATTGCAGTCGACTTATATCCTTTCCTTAGTAATCCTGATTAGAATGCATTGCAATAATCTAGATAGCTAAAAACAAGAGAATGTATTTATTTTAAGCATCTTGCAGTGCTATAAAAATATAACTCATATAATGTGTCTTAATTGAAAGAGTGCAGTCTTAGTAATACGCTTAGTAATTTCAAAACCTTAATCGTTCACTCTTGTAAATGCTTCCTGATTCTTTTTGATTTGCTTCATTGCTGAAATATCCAACCTCTGTTCACCTTCAGTATATTAAGACTGGGATGTTAGCTTTTAGAATTTGCTGATATTCAGATGTATCTATTCTTGCTTCCACCCACACAATATTTCCTGTGCCACTGGTTTGAAGGCATAACCAGCCGACCTCTTTGCTCACTGTGGGCAAGTTGATCTTTACTTCAAACACTTCACCTGTTTTTCTTTTAACATTTTGTGGCCAACAGATTCAGCTTTTGTTTCATCAGTTTACAGCAACTTGTTCCAATGAATGCCTTTTATCAAAGTATTGTTTTGCATACTTCATTCTTTTTGCATTTTTTATGTAATGTAGAACAGGTTTCTTACTGATGACTCTTTCTCGGAAGTGTGAACCACTTTAGCGTCAGCCAAGATGTTCTGCAGGTCCTCTGCAGTGATATGTGGGCACAGCTTTGCACATCTGGTGCAATTACAGGCAGCTCTATCAGACACTTTTCACAGGCTACCCAATCTTGCCTTAACATCAACTGTCCCTCTTGAATTTCTGAATTATTAGATTCAAACTAAATATTTAGTCTTCTTTCTTTTAATTGTTATTTCCATAGTTGGTTGCCTAGACAAATCCATATCTGTTGAGAGCAGAGATAACATCTTGAGAGGTTGAAATGGTCAGAGACGCAGGATTCCTTCACCTTTGGAAATATTTTTTCTTAGCTTAATGCAGGGCCTAATGTTTCAGTCTGTTTTGAAGGCTTCTAATCATTAGTCAATCAGCTGAAAGCTTGTCCAGAGCTTTGCACAGGCCACATTCACATTTGTATGGGTTTTTTTTTCAATCTGTAATTATATAGTTATTTATCCTCAAAGGGAACCTTTCATGCTTTAGTAGCAATATAGAAGATAAACATCAGTAAGTTCAAGGTCAAGAACTGTACACATAAAGAAATCCTGTCTATTTTAAGTGACATGGGTGGGCAAGATGCAAGGAGACATTATATTGTCTACATTCTTCAGGCAAAAGAAAAGCCCCAGTACCACCTCATAGCACACCCTGGTGACATAAGCAGGTGACTAAATGTGCTCTAGGGTAACACATCATGGAGGGAAGGGCTGTATTAGTAATCATTGCTATCATCTGTATTGCCCGGGACCCTGGTAAGTCAGGGGGCTTGTTAACATTTTTGGTTTTGTTAATTATTGCCTTCTACATTTATTTACAGAGCAATGGCAAGGTCCACCTTTTGAGATCAGGTCATCATGCAGTAGCTTGGTAACATATTTTTCAGAGGTGTCTATTGCAGTCAGATCTATCAGAGAACCTTAAAAGCAGAGTTTCTAATCCATCAGTGGCTTTGTTTGGGTGACACTTGATGGGACAGTACCGCTTAATGGAATCTGCTGTGATAATTTACACTGCGATGCCAGAATTCTGGCTTGTGCTGAACAAATAGGAGAAAGAATAGCTCGCCCACAACAGAACAATATTAAAATAATTTGTTAATTTATAATTAGAAATAACTTCACCTCATGTGTTAACCTCTTTGCACTTAAATACAGTATAAATAGAACATGGAATCTGAGTTGGGGTTTCAAAACTTTTGCAAACAACAGTATATTATAACTTGTAACATAGTGTCCTTTATGTACACCATCAGGACATTTTTGTTTCAGATCATTAAGATCATTTGCCAACACCCACACGTATGCTTTCATTACACTCTTTGCCAAGGGGAAGGTTGAGATCTAGAGCTGTGTTTCCATAATTCATTCTATTGCACACTCAGTTAACAAGACATTTGAATATAGTGCAGCCATACCACCTGTACTTCAGAACATATAATCCACCTGAAGCTATGCATGTTTGGGCCCAGCCAGTGCTTAGATGGGAAACCAGCTAGGAATAATTTGGATTGCTGCTCAAAGTGGTGTTGGTGAGGACATCAGGGATGCTAACCTTATGGTCTGTGTGCAGATCCCAATTCCTCACTGCAGCGACAAAGACACTATGTTGAAAAAATTGTGCCGTCCTTTGGATGAGACGTAAAACTGAGGTCCTGAGTCTCTGTGTTCATAAAAGATCCCCAGACATCTTTCTAGAAGAGCAGGATGTCCCTTGATATCCTGGCCAAATTGTCTTTCACTGTCTGGCCCTCTAATCATAAAGCCTTTATTGGCTAACAATATCGTACTGATCGTACTGGAGCAAAAATGGCTGCTGTCACATCATCCAGGTGGATGCAACACATTGGTGCTGGTTGAATTGGCTCCCCATTGTCAATGTAAAGCATTTTGAGTAGTGAGAAAAGTGCTGTATAAATGTAATTAACTTAGGGTAGGGTCTAGTATGTCCAATAAACCTAACATAAATTGGGTAACCCTAAGAACACTAATCTAATCCTTCATGTGTGAGTTTTATTCAGAGTAAGTAAGTATGTCTGGTACCTCCATACCAATACTAAATACGTCAGTTGTAGTCTCTTGAACAAAACTCAAATGGTGCCTGTGAGACAAAAATAAGTGAGAAGGCAAATACATTATTTGATATGTGAGTTTTAATGGGTAAGCAACTATACTGTATATGTCAGGTAGCTCTTGTGGCAGACGGCTGGGAAGCTTACCCAGCCGGGATGCCTGGAAGGACCGGGAGAGAGACAATACCTCCCCTGGAACAAGAGAGGGCAGCCGCCCTGGTCTACATGGAAGCTCAACCCTGTTGGGACCTTTGGCCACTGCCAGGGAGCGCCCAGAAGATTGTGGAGCTCTGAAGTGCTTCCGGGTGCTTATGCGGCACTTCCACCACACCAGGAAGTGTCGCCAGAAGATCATAGTGGAGCCCCTGGAGCACATCCGGGGAAGTATAAAAGGGGCCGCCTCGCTCCTTTAGATGAGCCGGTGTCGAGAGGAAGAAGACCGAGCTTGTGAGATGAAGAGTAATGGCAACAGACTTGTGAAAAAAAGGACTGTGAGCATTTGTGGCTATTAAGGCATTGTGTGATGGTATTAAGGAAAAGAAAATAAATTAAACATGTACTGTATGTTTTGGACATTTGGTGTCTGTCTGTCTGTGTTCAGGGGCTGAACTTCCACACTCTATACCGATCAGATAGTACATACTGTATGTGGTTGGTGTGCATTTTTCACATTGCTTCTTCCATCATACCTTAACGTACTATAGGTTTTCTTGTAGAGCAAGCTCTGTTAAAGCAAATGCACTTTTGTGCATGCACTTAACTGAATGTGTCAGCACAGAATTTGCCTTAAATCAGCTTGGCTTCTGCCGATAATGTGCACAGCTCACAATAGTCACTCCACAGTCAGATGTAATCACACCACAATGGCAAATTCTGCCAGAAGCAATAGTTTTTTTTTCCAAAATTATACTTACACTATTTTGGGTCCACGTCCTCTGCCCTGGGTAAATGTTTGGATTCAGCAGACACCTCTTCATCATGGGACTCTGGTATCAACATGCATTTCACGCACAAGGGGTCTGACAAGTATCAAAGTAGAAAAATGATTCAGCAAGAACGCTGCTAGGAATCCTGTAGCAGAAACCTGTAAGTAAATTATTACTTTAGTTTTAATTCGTTTATTTGCTACCGATAATATTTTGAAACTTATAAA
This sequence comes from Erpetoichthys calabaricus, assembly GCF_900747795.2. Lineage (NCBI taxonomy): Eukaryota > Metazoa > Chordata > Cladistia > Polypteriformes > Polypteridae > Erpetoichthys > Erpetoichthys calabaricus. The sequence continues at coordinate 59,104,570 of NC_041403.2, read as the reverse complement.
TATGCAATTAATACTTAAGAAGAATGGATCCTTTCTTCTATTTTTGAAGCAACTTCATCCAGTTGATGGTTGTGCAGGCCTGTTTGAGCAGCGTCAAGCATAAACCAGTTCTGGATGGGATACCAGTGACTTACTGATCACTTAGGCTATGTCATCAGCTGTTAATACAGTGGTTCTCAAACTGGGGTGTGCGAAGATGTGAAAAAAAGAAAACAAGAATCGAAAATATGAAAAATACATCTATTGAAACCAAAACAATTTAACTTAAGCTACATTCTGATACTAGAAAAATAAATATACTGTAGAGTTAGATAAATGTCGATAAACGTTAAGTAGGTATAATAAAATATGCATCTATGATCTATCATTAATTAAAAAAGAACAAATTGGTATTAGTGGGCTCCTTTCAAAAAAACGTTATGGGGGGGGGCGCGATTAAAACTGTTTTGAAAACTCAGGTCGCAAATACGTAAAGGTTGAGAAACGCTGGTTTAATGGATTGACAACCTGACTCATTTCACAGCAGCACTGCTCATTCTTTCAAAACTATTTTGAATTCGAAATATACCCAGGTTTTATGTCATCTTGCAGCAAAAGAGATGTTGAATGTTCCATGGTGGTTCAAATGCAGCTGCTGCATTCAATTCAGTCCTACTTCAGGAGGCTTTCTAAACTTGACATGTCAGAATGGCCTCTCACTGATCCAGATGTTTTTCACAGGATTTGCTTTTCTCTGCACTCCCAGTTTTGTTAAGAGGAGGCCAACAACACTCTGGAGACTTTACATCTCCAACTGTCATAAGCCAAGAATTTTGGCAGTTGCAGGGTCTAATGTTCTGCTTATTTTGAATGTATTTGTTCATTTTGTTATTATTAAAACGTTTCAGGGATTCAATACACAAAGTGTATTGTATAAATAAATACAAAAATATATCGGCACAATGGTAGTGCTGCTGCTTTGCAGTAAGGAGATTGTGGGTTCGCTTCCTGGGTCCTCCCTGTGTGGAGTGTGCTTTGAGTAGTGAGATAAGCGCTATATAAATGTAAAGAATTATTATAGTAGTTTGTGTATTTTTCTTTTACTGTGGCCATGTTATTGTTTATTATGCTCCTCCATCACTACAGCATAATTGTTGGAAATGTGTTCTGTGACGGCACTATGCTATTAGTATTAAAGATTGTGGCATGCCGGCCTCATCATCCATCTTTGTGTTACTGCGCAAAACACTTTGCTGCATTAGTGAGGTCAAATTTTTTCGGGTAAACAATTCTTTTTGTATGCATTTAGTTACCGCGTAGGGTTCTGTAAGTCTGGTTAAAATGCTCTTTTGGTTCTGACCTTTACTAGTTAAAAGACCACATGATTCTCTTCTCTCTTCATTTTCTTGTCTCCTGACTTAGTTTTTTTCTTCTGATTGTTATTTTTCTGTTGGCAGTATAGTGCCGTTGAAAAGTGAAATAGAAAACAAATTCAACAGGCAATGTCTGTATAAAAGCAGAGTAAGTTGTGGACTGCAGCTTCAAATACAGCAGAGAAAAGGCAGCCTGCAAAGCTGGTGTAATGATTTGAGATATTGCTTGCTATCCCAAATTGAAATAAATAACTAATAGTCCATATAGCCCAACCCAAAGCTGTTTGGAGCCATGACAAAAAAAAGTGAGGGAACTGCTTGATTAAAAACAAAGTTCATTGTAATGGGCAGGAATGAAACCAGGACTGTATAGTTGAAAAGCAAGCTGGCTAAATGCCAACACTACCCTCATCATTCCAAGCTGGTTAGTGCTGTTTCTGTCTTGCCAATCACGTCAACCCCTTTTGGGGAAAGCCAAAAGGTTATTCTATGTCAAAAAGCCAAATTATGGTGAGAAGTATCTTTGTGACATATTTCAAGTCTGTGGCTTGTAATGAGAAGACAAGTAATCGAACAAAGATTGTGCTTTATACCTGTGCACAGGAATATTTTAGTAGCAGCATGGCGGCGCAGTAGTTGGTATTGGCAACCCACAGACGCAGTGTACAGTTGTTGCATGTATGGTGTTGAGTTGCTCTCCCAACGTCTTTGTGGGCTTTTCTGCAGGTGCTCTGGCTTTCATCCCACATTCTATAGATATGATGGTTAGGTAAAATACAGTAGGTGACTCTAAACCGGCCCCGTGTGAGTGGACCCTGTTTTAAAATAGTAAGATAGGCCCCATTCCCCCCATAACCCTAAAATAGTCCGGGTGGGTTGCAGAATGTCCCATTAAACTGTTATTTAGATACCAATGTGTACGGATAAGAGTGAGTAGCATATAATAACACGGAACTTCCTGAAAGGGGAAGAATTTGAGTTCCCCTTAATGACTAAAACATTACTAAAATTAGATGCCATATCCCTCTCTATTTTTTTACTTGTCTGTGAACTACCCTGTTAGGATTTTTGCTGTGCAAGGTACAATATTGAGCAGATCAACTGAAACAGTTAAAAAAAAAAGAACACCTTGAAGTTCGGCTCTGTCTTGGATGAAATGATTACTGCAGTGTTTCCTGCTGACAGTTTCATGATACAAGTTAAAAGCAAATCGGTGAAAGTTCCCACACTCAACAAATCATTGCGCTCCATGCTTGACATCATTCATCCGCAATACTGAGGTTCAATTTTAAGGTGAGTGGCCTGATTTTTGCTTTGCCAATAATTACTTCTTTGACTTCTGCATTTTTGATTATGCTGTCATTATACATGAAGGTTAATAATTTTAGCTGGAAATAACCAGAGTCTCTGGGCTGTCTGGTATTTTTCCTCTGTGGTTGCAGAATGTCAAATTATGGTCTTTTTTTTTTTGTAGGTTATGCTGAATTTTAGCAGCTGTTCTCTGTCATTCTATTGCAATAGGCTTTTTTAGCTGTTTTTTCCCATTTCATATTGAGCGCTGTACGCACACTTTATTAAAGCACAAGGCTGCAGTTTTAAAGCCCGACCAGTGAGTGACACAGAGTGACCCTAAGCACATCACTTAACTTAATCATGTTCAGTGTGGCATATCGGTTAAGACTTTGGACTTGAGGTTGTAGGTTCAAATCCTGCTACTGACACTGTGAGACCGTGAGCACCTCACATCACCTGCCTGTACCCCAACTGGAAAAACAAAAGAAATTTATCCATTTGTATCTCAGATCTTTTAAGTCACCTTGATTAAACACATTGGCCAAATAATAAGTAAGTAATAATAAGAGATTGTCTGTGTGAAGTTTGCATGCTATAGTTATGTTCGTGTGAGTTTTTTCTGGGTACTCTACTTTCTCTTCTGTGTCTCCCGATTTGTACAACTGGTCTCTGCAATGGACTAAAGGTCTGTCCAGTTTTGATTCCTACCTGGCGCCTGATGCTGCCACAATAGGCTCCCACAATTCTTCATTGATTAAGAGGATTGGTGTGTGCATTCTTGCCTACCTTGCCTACCTTTTCTTTTAAGTTATTGGGCAACAACCTGCTACAGTGGTTAGCACTGTGGCCTCACTGCTTCAGACACCTGTGTGGAGAGTTTGCATGGCCTCAACGTGATTTTGTGGGTTTGCACAAACTTCTCTGACATCCTCTAACATTACAAAGAAATTCCTGTTTGGCTAAATGGGAATTCTGCTTTGTGTTTTTGGGGATGGGTACTGCGATGTACTGGTTGGTGTCCCGTTTCTGGTCAGCTTCTACTTTTTGCCTGATTCTGTTGGGATAACTACTGGCCTCCCATGAAAATTCAGGATCTGAAAACAGATGAATGAATGAATAATAATTTCTTAGATTCATTCTTGCATATTAATGTTGATGGACAGTGTCTTACAAGGACAGGAGCATACTGTACCCATGCTCAGATCAGGATGAACATTTATAGCCATACTTATTGGATCATTATTGTGAGGTGAATTATTGTGAATTTCCCCTTGGGATTAATAAAGTATCTATCTATCTATCTATCTATCTATCTATCTATCTATCTATCTATCTATCTATCTATCTATCTATCTATCTATCTATCTATCTATCTATCTATCTATCTATCTATCTATCTATCTATCTATCTAGGTGTATGGAGAAATTCACAACACATTGCTAATCTCGAGCGCCAGGAAAACAAATACCTTACCTCAAAATGACCATCTTCCTTATGTGAGATACACAGATAATAATTTATAGATAGATAGATAGATAGATAGATAGATAGATAGATAGATAGATAGATAGATAGATAGATAGATAGATAGATAGATAGATAGATAGATAGATAGATAGATAGATAGATAGATAGATAGATAGATAGATAGATAGATAGATAGATACTTTATTAATCCCCAAGGGGAAATTCACATACTCCAGCAGCAGCATACTGATTAAAACAATATTAATTAAAGAGTGATAAAAACACAGTGCAAGTTAAAAAGTACAAGGTGGAGAGTCAAAGGCAGGTATACAGACAGAAAATAACTTTATATAATATTAACGTTTACCCCCCCGGGTGGAATTGAAGAGTCGCATAGTTTGGGGGAGGAACGATCTCCTCAGTCTGTCAGTGGAGCAGGACAGTGACAGCAGCAGTCTGTCTCTGAAGCTGCTCCTCTGTCTGGAGATGACACTGTTTAGTGGATGCAGTGGATTCTCCATAATTGATAGGAGCCTGCTGAGCGGCCGTCACTCTGCCACTGTGCCTACAATAGAGCCTGTCTTCCTCACCAGTGTGTACAGTCGTGAGGCGTCCCTCTTCTTTATGATGCTTCCCCAGCACACCACCGCGTAGAAGAGGGCGCTCGCCACAATCGTCTTATAGAACATCTGCAGCATCTTATTGCAGATGTTGAAGGACGCCAGCTTTCTTACACAGAGCATCAGTATTGGCAGTCCAGTCCAATTTATCATCCAGCTACACTCCCAGATCTTTATAGGTCTGCACCCTCTGCACACACTAATTACCTCCAAAGGGAAATTAGAACTTTACATGAGTTCAAGAAAAACATAACCACAGCCTCCAAAGTGCACACAAGAACTTCTGGTTTGGATAATAAGAGGTGTAGGAGCATATGAGTTGAGATTATTGTTTTATTATATAGTAAATAGATACAATAAAGTTTATCCTAGGGCAGAATGATGGTGCAAAAGTTAACACTTCAACCACATTGCTCCAAAATCATGAGTTCAAATTAGCTTCTACTGCTGCCTTTGTGTGTTGTGTTTGTTCTCCTTGTGTAAATTTAAATTTGGTACTCTACCATTTCTACCACAACCAAGTAATGAGCATATGAGGTTTATTGGTAACTGTAATTGGGCTGGGCATCTATGATTTGAGCTGAGTGTGCCCTGTGAAAGACTGACATACTATCGCTACAGTAGTGTTGTTTTCCCTCTTATCCTTTAGGGAAAGATAGGCCGCCACAACCCTGAACTGGACTGACTGAGTAAAATAAAGAATAGTGTGGAATAGTGGGTCCATGGCTGAGCAACAACTGGGCCATTTTTAATTAAAAAAATGCACCCCAAATAAGGTGCAGGCTCCGGTCGGGCGTGGATGTGCACAAGTGCATTTTGGTCCATGGTTTGTTGAGGTGCTGGCTGACCGCACCACATACATGTATAGAGGCAGGCAGATCAGTCAGGCGCCTTAATGATAATGCAGAGGGAGCAGCTCCCTGCACTTGCACCCAGTTAGGCAGCAGAGGTTAAGAGGAGCCTGCACAGCAGAAAGAGAGAGAATGATAACAAGTAGAAAGAAAAGAAGGTTAATGGAAGGAGAGAGAAGCAGGCAGGAAGACGAGCGTGAGCCAGAGCATGAGCAAGCGATCAAGAGGAAAAGAGAGACAGCAGACAGTCGAGAAGAGAGCCCCTTGAGGGGAGTGTGCAGCTGATGTTCGGGGCTGCTGAAGTGGATCACTCTGGCTGAACGGTCAAGGGAGACAGAGTGATACAGTGCTGGATTGGGAGCCATGGACAGTAGGGACCCGAGCCAGAGTTTGGATTGAGAGCCCTGCTGGGGGCCATGGGACAGCAGGGACCTGGGCCTGTGAAAAGGAGGATAGCTGTGACTGTCGGTTGGGTGTCTTCTCCTCCTTCAAGGTCCAGTCAAGATAAGAGGAGCGGATGCCAGCATAAAAAGAAGGGCCGGGGGCTTGATTTTAAAAAATAAACTTCCGTCTGGAGTTTTAACCTCTTTTTAAAAAGATTATTTATGGGACCTGTTTTTAACCTCCATACGCATTGTTTTAATTAATTTTTTATTGAATTTCTGAACACTGCACTATGTAGACACTTTGATTGTTGGATTTTAATAAAAGTCTTACACTTAACCCTTGTAAGTACGAGTGTCCTCATTTGCCCAGCTCATCCCTTGCTTACATTATCGACGGTGGTGGTTTAAGAGGCTCCCGGATGCAATGAAGCCAACCCACACCATCACAAATGAATAGTAAAGAGCAGCTGCAGTATCTCAAACATGTTCATGTTGGGTTATCTGACTGAAAACGGCTGTTGTATGAGGAAGTATGCTAAACCGGCAGAGACTGAACCACTGGGAGGTGAGGAATTGCTGTTTCATCGCTTTCATTGAAACTTGGCTTTTCAATTTAAGGGACTGCTTTTTTTCCGATCGCATAAGAATCAGCTATCAGGGAAATCTTGAGGAGCTGCACTCTGCATATATGTCAACAAAGGCTGGTGTATCAATTGTTCTTTAGCTATCAGCTATTGTTCTGAGGCAGTAGAACTCCCAATAGTAAAATACAGACCACATTATCTACTGCGGGAGCTTACGCCTGTGTTTCTAGTCACTGTTTACATCTGCCCTCCCCATCCACCCCCAAAATGTCCTAATGCTAATGACGCACTGAGGGAGCTTTATGTCAGCATTAGGTCACTTCAAGACAAGCACCTGGGGGATCTTTACAGGAGTGCAGGAGACTTCAACCAAGTTAAATTGACAGATACTTTTCCAAAGCTTCACCAGCATAATTATTTTGCCACTCGTGGGGTGAACACGCTGGACAGATTGTACACAAACTGGAAGGGGACATATAAATCTATCTCCCGCCCTCATCTTGGCCTCTCTGGCCATATCTCCAGTTTGCTAATCCCTGCAGATTGCCCCGTGTTTAAATCTAGAAAGCCAATACAAAAATCCGTCACTGTGTGGCCCATTGGTGCTGCCCCTATGCTTCAGGACTGTCTTGAATGCACTGAATGTTTAAAAAGGCAGTAACAAGTGGGGAGTTGTGGACCTGGGGGATTAGGCACTAAAAATTACAAGTTATGTCACTAAATCTGTTGAGTATGTTATTGTCACCAGGACAATCACCACACTCCACAACCAGAAACCCTGGATAAACGCAGAGGTCTGAAGACACATTCAGGATTAAGAAGGAAACTGGTAGGGTGAATAAAAAGGGCAAAAAACAACTACGCTCTTAAAGTACAGGGTCATATTATTTATTTATTTATTTTTTTACCAACAACCCCAGGAGCATGTGGACAGGAATTAAGAGCATCACAGATTATAGCAGTAAAGAGGCAGAGTGCCCCATGGACTTGTCTTTACCCGATGCTATAAATACCTTTGAGAAATTGAACATCTCTTCCACTACTAAACTGACCCCTCCATCAGATGAGCTGCCCCTCACCGTGTCAGCAGTAGATGTAAGGAGTTCCCTTTCGAAGGTTAACCCCCATAATGCTGCAGGCCCAGATAAGATCCCAGGTATGGTCTTGAAGGACTGTGCTCATCAGCTCACACAGGTGTTGACAGATATATTTTAACATCTCACACTCCCAGGCATCTGTACCAACATGCTTTAAGACCTCTATTATCATTCCACTCCTGAAGAGCCCCACAGTGACTTGTTTGAATGACTGCCGTCCAGTGGCTCTCATGCCTATAATCTTAAAGTGCTTTGAGAGGCTGCTAATGGCAGAGATAAAAAGACCATAATGGTAACAGTGAACCCCCATCCATATGCTTAGAGGAAGAATCGCAGCACTGCTGATTCCATCTATTCTGTAATTCATCTGGCTCTCACCCACTTGAAAATAAAGGACTCCTCCGTCAGATTACTCTTCCTGGATTTCAGCTCTGCCTTTAACACCATCATCCCCCAAATGCTGGAAAAATGCCAGAAAAAAAACACTTGGATTTAACTCAGTACTTTGCAACTGGATTTTGGATTTTCTAACAAACAGGCCCCGGTCTATCAGAATCCATGGGTAGAGAATCTTCAGCCTTCATTCTCAACACCGGATTCCCTGGGGGATGTGTTTTGAGCCCTCTATTGTATACTCTGTTGAACTATGACTGTACATCTTCACTATCCAAACAATCACATTGTGAAATTTGCAGATGACACAGCAGTGGTAGGACTGGTCACTCATAGTGATGCGTCATCATACAGGATGGACGTGGCTAAACTGGAGGCTTGGTGTAAGGACAATGACCTAAGCATCAATGTTGAGAAAACTAAAGAAATTATTGTGGACTTTTGGTGGACTGGTACTCTCCCTCCTCTCCCCCTTTACATCAATGGAGAAGAGGTTGAAATTGTCAGCTGCTACAAATATCTGGGGTTGCATATTACAATTGACCTCTCTTGGAACTCTAATACAGTTGTCTGGTAAAGAAAGCCCACCAACACCTCTCTTTCTTGAGGAGGCCCCTCTATTCTGACCTCTTTTTACAAGTGTGTGGTAGAGAGCACCCTCACCTCCTGTATTACGTATGGTGTGGTACAGCAGCTACTCAGAGGCAGACAGGACAGCACTGCAGCGGGTGGTTAAGTCTGCTCAGAAGATCATCGACAGCAGCCTACCCAGTATCGAGGACATTTACACCAGCAGGTACAAAAGTAAAGCCTCCTCCATTTTGAAAGATCTCACTCATCCTGCACATGAACTGTTTGCCCCCCTCGTGTCAAACAGGAGATGATGCAGCTTATGGGCTACCACTGCCAGGCTGAGGAACAGTTTCTTCTGGGATGCTATTAGACTAACGAATACAACATCTCTAAATCTGACTGTACACTCTGTGTGACTTGGACTACACTTTGCATTTTTGTCTCATGTACTAAACTATTTCTACTGCCTTTAACAGGGCATTTTGGAATAATATTTATTTTAGCCATAGTTACAGTATCTTACTGATTTTATGAATTAATATTATTTCATTCTATTTATCTTTTATCTGTGATAGCTTTATTATGAAGTTTATGAGGTTAAGGAGGCTACTTATGGGATACTTTATTATTTTTGAGGGTTATCGTGGGCACTGTTTAATTAAGAACTGAATTTCATTTCTTCACATGGATGTTGGAGTGACAACGAAAGAACCTTGATCCTTGGAATCGTAATCTGTCCAGGGATTGTTTCTGCCTTTCCCTTGATGTTACCTAGGTTGCCTTTGTGTACTGACCCTGATCTAGATTAAGAAAATTGGTTAATGGCGGAATGGGCACTTCTTAGAATAAATTATTAATGTTTCAGAATCTGTTAGCCCTTCATCAATTCTATCCTTAGTTGGCACTGTTTAAGATGACTTCAAGAGAAGCCCACCAAATCAACAAGCTAATTTAAAGGGCAGACCCATGTAGGACGCACTCTGAACCCCCTGGAGGTTGTAGCAAAGGAGAGATTTAAAACAAAACTGAGCAACGTCATGAACACTGCTGCACATCATCTTTGACACACTAACATTGAGCACTTTCACCCAATGAATTATTCAGCAGACGTGTGTCAGGTAACACCACCAGGGGTCCTTTATGCCAACAGCAATACACCTGCATAATGCCTCACTGGGACTGGAACAAAAAAGTCAAAATTGAATCATTGTGGTGTATATGTGAGAGGGGCTTGTCATTTGTCATAACATCATTATAATAATATTTATGTATTTATTTATTGAGCTTCTGTAAAAAGCCAAATTTACCCCGGGAACAAATTAAACGCTATTTATTTATCTAAAATAATTAACATGTGGTATGGGGAGGTCATGAAAAGTAAAAAAAAATCATAATAATGATATCATAAAATAAATGTGTCCACTGGTCTGTGCTTTAAATTTGTTTTCTGTATGATTCCAATAATTTTCATAATTTTTATAGTCAAAATCGCTGAAATTGTGCATTTCCTGTTCAAATACAGGGGAGAAATTCGAGGTGTGCGGTCCCTCAAACACTGGGTTGATGCATGCAATTGGTGCATGCCTGTTGCTGTCTTTCTGTATGTCGCGAATATAATGTTTACAGACACGTTTATTATACACCCTGACTTTCAACAGTCTGGTTAATATCTTTAATGAATGTGTGTGACATATCTAGTCTTGCTGATCGGACATAAAACCGCAGTGAAAAGGCACAAGGTGAGGCAGACAGTACCGTCCCGCACTGAAGGGGGTGCATGTGAGCCCAACAGGTGCTCGTTGCTGCTGTTCTTCTACACAGAGGCTCTAAGAGGCATTAAGTTAGCGATATCAGAAAGTCAAGTGCACTGCTGCGGCCTGTTTATTTTTATTTTTGGTCCGACTGACTGCCAAAATGGAATATTGAGATTTTTAAAACTAAAGCAAAATAAGGAGGACTTTTACAAGAAAGTGACGGAGATTTTCGTGGAAAAGGATAGGAGCATGGACTTCATCTTCTTATATAATCCAGTATTGTGGCTGTTCGCTTGTCTGTCCAGGATATTAAATCACCTGTAGCTTGCAAACCGTTTGAACTATTGACCTGAAATTTGGTACACATATACTACGTGACCTCTACTATCCGCTTTTAGGGTGATGATTAACCTGCAAGGTTATTCCTCTTTTTATTTTTATTTTATTTTATTGTACTGTAGAATCAATTCTAGGTAGCGATCAGCAGGGTGGTTGTGCGCCACATATGTACGGGTGCCGTTCTCATCCCTACCATCTTCACCGTCACTTCCCCTACCTCTTCATATCTTAAATCATTCTTGAGGCAGATTGAAGACTTAAGTGCCAGCTTAAGTGAGAAGTTAAAGAAAATGTACTAAGCAATTGCAACATAGATACTAACTTAATCAGTTTTAATGTGAAAAGATGCCAACGAAAGAAGAGAAGAAGCGGGACACTAGGGTGGAAAAAAGAAGAGCTGCTCAGGAAGGAGCAAGCGCATCAACCTCTGAGCAAACGAATGGTAAACGTACAGAGAAAGAGGATGGAAACTAGGAATGCTCAAGTCAAGTGTATAACGTGCAGTGTGCCATTACTGGTTTACAAATAAAGGTAAGACCATAAATGGTTTTTGGTTTTATAAAAAATGGGATCAGACTAAGAAAAAAACAATCCAATATTTAAAAACTAAATTTTGACCTTAAATAAAATATTCTTTTGTTTTTCTTGTTATCCCTTTGTTGAACAGTCTGTATTAAAATTGATTAAAGCATCAAAATTAAAAGCTTTTAAAAACAACTAAATATTTCAATTAAGGTCAAAATTGAAATCTGTTTTTTTTTGTACACCAATCTATAGTTTCATTTGTATTGAATGAGTATGAATTGTGGAATTGCAACAGCAAATTTAGAACACATGGAGGGTGCTGAGCAAATGCGCTCTCTCCGCACTCTCTCTTGCTGCTATAAATGTAACGTTCTTTCTTAGCCAAATATGTGCCTTACCTATGTGTGTGTGTAAAGAATGCTGATGAGATATGAAATATAACCAGTAGTCAATGTGCATGCTGCCAGTTGAATAGTGAATAAGCTACTCTTTTGGGTTCATATATTTGTAAATCTGACTCTGAAGGAGTCAGTGCCTCACCAGCCATGAACCTCACTGCACGTCACTGCTGGACGCTCTTCTTCACCCCTAGCCTGCTAGTTCTATTTCTGACTGTTTACTTCTAGTAAATCCTTTCCTGCTCATTTTTCTCATGTTTGGTGGAGAAGGAGAATCTGAATTAAGATTGCTGTCTGGTGTGCAGAGTGTATATAACTATGTCCTACCTTTATATTTTCTAAGACACTTTAAATCCCATAAAAGTGTAGGAGCCTGGCAGCTCAGACTGTTACATTACCAATATTTGCACATTGTTATGGTGCGTTGCTATGTTTGAGCAACACAGAGGTGCCTTTGAGGAATCCCGCCCCCTGTTTTGTTTCATCACGGCTGCTTACCTAACTGTGGGGGTGACGTAAGCCATAATGCCTTTTACTCATAGAAGAATGCAGACTCTTTATGACACTCTGACATTAGCTGGTGGGAAACATTTGTACTCAGTTCAGGTGGGTTTCGGCTTATCTAAAGGTTTAAAGAAAACAGAATCTGTTGTCTGTAACCTATGCTGCCCATGCTGAAGTTTCTGTGGTTAGTTGTTATTTCCTTCTTGGAGATATTTTTAGCACACTATTGACAGAGTCTAATTTACAAGCCCTGAAACATGGCCAACTTCAATATGCAACAGTAAGACAAATAAGAAGAAAAGCTGACCCAACTTAATAAATCTAGGACGCCTTCAGAAGTGGAAGTGAAAATGGAAACTCAGATGGCTGAATTCCATCTGCCCCAAATCAATAAATAAAAATAAATAAATGGAAGGTGCTCCTAGGTACTGTCCATTTGACATCCACTTTTACAGTCTTCTCAGCCCAATTCAAGGACATTAGAAGGTAAAGCCTGAACCAGTAATATCACCCAGATTCACACCTATTCCATCATTTGGGCCCACCTAAAAGATGGCTTCACTTCAGACACAGAGATTTTGGAACTGTTTGAGTTCATTAAAAAATACTTTCTTTGAGAGAAGGCACTCAGGTTTCAAAATAAACCTTAGGTACCAGCACTGAGCTACTGTGCCACCCATGTCGTGTTGTCCAAGTGTCTCTGTCACCTTTGCTTCTGTAGTGTGTTGTAGGAGAGCAGCCCACATGGCAGCCCTCTGCACTCGGGATAAACTCAATGAACTGAAAGGGCATAATGGAGAATACAAAGCTCCACATAAATCCAGAACACAATATCTGCTCTGGGAATCAGCTGTGGGCATCCATCTTTCAGTTAAGTGGGCTTTCCCACTTCTTGATCAAAGCAGCAGCCATGACACCGTTGCCTGTCTACTATCTTGCTCTCCTTTCCTCATGCTGGTTAATCCTCCACCTACAATGCTTGTCCCAAATTTAATGTCACTGCCCAATCTACAATTCCTGCCCACTTTGCACTTCACATGCATACTATTTTCAAGCAATTATTATTTATGACACTACCTAATCTGTACAGCAGAGGTGTGCTATTTTACAATATAGCTTGTCGTAATTCAGGACTGTATTTAGGTCTTGCTTGCATTTATTATCAAATCATGTGAATTTTGCTTTGAAAGTTGAGATCTTTGGACTTTTGCACCAGGAAATGAGTTTCACAGAAAGAATTTTCCTTCAGTTTAAGAAGGATCAAAGTGAACTTGGCTGTGTGTCTGCAAATTTCATAATCAAACATTTACTATTTTTAGTTTGTGTGACGTAGATCTGCATGAAGAGCGAGCTGGTAAGAAATTAAATTTACAGGGGAAATTCAGCTCTCTGATCAAATGAAAACGCAGCAACTTTCATGTGGCATAAAATGTTCGTGCATGCATAGAGTAGATTGGGTAGCACCATAAAGTAAAATTTACTAAACGCCAATGGCAAAGTGGTGTGCATGTATGGCATAGATTGGGTAGCAGTGTAAAGTGTGATCTACTGTATGCTGTAAAATGAGGAAGATAAAAAAGGGTTGGTGCCTCAGTGGGTGACCCCACTTAATATCTGTTGGTGGTGGGCAATAAAATGAAAGAAAAAATGATGCACATTATTGCGGCAAAGCTTTTTAGGTCTTAGCAGAGAAACACTCTCATTGAAGGCTGTGTCCAAAGTGATGGCAGCTTACAGGTGCAGATTAAATACATGGCAGGGCAGACGCAGAAGGGGGCAAAAGTGACATCACTAGTCCTCTGCGTGGTTCTCCTCCATTCTGAGGCAAATAGAAAATTTTTTAGTTGCGGTGTCATATGCAAATCCTTCCTGACCCCCTTCAGGCACATCCTATGCTCGTATGCTTAACCACACCTATGTCAAAATTTTGTGCAAGAATGGTGCAAATTGAGCAGAGGCTGCAGGATGAATGGAGCGGGAGGTTGACAGACGGATCGGTGCGGCATCCACAGTAATGTGGGCTCTGCAGCGGTCCGTCGTGGTGAAGAGAGAGCTGAGCCAAAAGGCGAGGCTGTCGATTTACCAGTCGATCTACGTTCCTTCCCTCACCTATGGCCACGAGCTTTGGGTAGTGACCGAAAGAGCAAGATTGCGGATACAAGTGGCCAAAGTGAGTTTTCTCCGGAGGGTGGCTGAACTTTCCCTTACAGATAGGAGTAGAGTCGCTGCTCCTTCGCATTGAGAGGAGCCAGTTGAGGTGATTCGGGCATCTGGTCAGGATGCCCCCTGGATGCCTCCCTAGGGGGGTGTTCTGGGCATATCCTACTGGGAGAAGGCCATGGGGCAGACCCAAGACACGCTGGAGGGATTATATCTTCTGGCTGGCCTGGGAATGCCTCGGGTTCCCCCCAAAGGAGCTGGAGGAGGTGGCCGGGGAGAGGGAGGTCTGGGCTTCCCTGCTTAGGCTGCTGCCCCCACGTCCTGACTTCGGCTAAGCGGTGGACAATGGATGGATGGATGGCTGCAGGATGCAGTCACAATCTCTACTTCCTAGGTCAGAGCTGGCCTCAGTTTCTACCATGACACCAGGCTAGAGCTCCCCCTAAGCAACCCTCAGATCTTCTTTAAAGTGCTGGGATTTCAGAGCTCTTGAGTGAACAGCATAATCCTATAGGCACATATCTAGAGTCACATGCAGCCTCCTGTCTTTCCTGCCCAGCCTCACTGTGTCTTTTAGAAGAGGGTACAGCATCTCATCTAACTACCGGTTTGCTTGCCCAGTTGCATTCCAGCCCAAGCTCCACTTTCTCTTCCTTGTGATGGATCTGCTGTCTTTTGCTTTTCCAGATGGCTTATCACACACACACAGACCATATTGCTCCCTTGTGGTCCCTGCACACCTATAGTACCATTTGCAAAACCTCTCCTTTTGCCACCGCTATTCTCGTTCATCTCTGGAATCTTTTGGTGAGACTTCTTGCTGCTCTGGGTTATTGTGGTGGTACTTTTGACCGTGTCATGCTCTTAACCAGCTTGGCACTCCTTCACAGTAGGAATAGTTATGTAGTTTAATGAATACACTGGCACTGGTGAGTATGAGTGGCAGCATGCTTCATATTGATTGGGCGCTCAATTCAGGGTTTCACTGTATTCTGTACATGTGAACAAGTGACCACAGCACTTCTTCTTCTACTGCTGAACAGAAACTGGGCATTACACCGTAAGTCAGAATTCAGCTCTTGGTACCATGTGGGAAGATTTGGAAATGTTTAGAAGTCTTTAACTCTGGACTTTACGTCCTCGGAGAGAGCACTTTGTTGTATCATAACAACTGAAGTATGGTATAGGCATTTCATGTCTCTTTTTAGGCCATGAAAGCCTTTCAAGAGTTGATCAAAGGACGGATTAGCTTGCACGTAGAGTTTCAACTCTGATTAGCCTGGTATTCTGTCAATGTTTGTGATCATCCGGGACATTAATAGATGGTTACTTAGTAAGGAAAACAGGATTAAGTGGGTCCTGAAAAACAATGGATTGTTAATTTAAGATTTCCAAATTTGCATAACCCAGTGGCCCTGTATTGAAATAAGTGGGTTTTAAAAATGAATGTGTCAATGAATAAAATGGCCCAGAATTTAAAAGGTAATGTAGGTGAGAATCCTATTCCTAAAATAAGTCAAGGTTCCTCCTGTTTACCACAGATGTGCATGTTAAGTTATTGGCGACTCTAAATTGGCCCTATAAGGGTGAGGGTGCCGTTTGATGGACTTATTTGGCTGTTGCCCTTATCCAAGGTGACTTACAACATCTGAGATACAACTGGTTACATTTCTTTTGTTGTTTTTTCCAGTTGGAGCGCAGGCAGGTGAAGTGACTTGACTCTGGTCACACACTGTCAGCAGCAGGATTTGAACACACAACCCCAGGGTTTGAAGTCCAATGCTTAAACCGCCATACTACATTACTAATCTTTTTCAAAGCTTTTCTTTCTTCCAGAATTAGCACAATCTAGTTGGAGCGCAGAAATCTAAAATAGAGCAACTAATAAAATTATTCAGAAGCAAGGACTACAGTTTTGCACCAGTGTTGGCTCCTGGCTTGAACCAAAGTGCTGCTGGATCAGGTACTGACTGCCGTTAAGTGAATTATGAATGCATGTATTGATATTGAGCAGAAACTATATTTCATAGCACAGTGGTTAGCACTGTTGTCTCACAGATCCAGTGTTCTGATTTCAAATGTCATCGACTCGGTTGTCTTCAGTGTGCAGTTTGCATGTTCTACCCATGTCTACATGGGTTTTCCTTTCACATATTCCCAAGGAAGCACATGTTTGGTTAACAGGCAATTCCATGTTGACACCTGTGGAAATATATGTGTGTGTGCCTGTGTGTGAATGGGCATTATGATAACCTGGTGGCTTTTCCAGGGCTGTTTTCCTGCCTTGCACCCATTGTTCTTGAGATAGGCTTCATTCTTCCGAGTCCCTGAATTGGAGCAAGCATGTTTGAGAACTTCATTGCTATTTATCTTATATATAAACGTCTACGTGTGGAAGTGTGTGTGTCTGTCTGGCCCAGAAGTGAGAAGTGGAGTCGGGGTAAGGGGTAAACAGAAAACTCTCTTAGGCATTAATAACACAAGCGAGGTGAGCACGTCGGCAAAACGAAACCTCGGATGCAAGACAAAGTCACTTAGCCACTAACATCTGCAAAGCAATATCCCTTTTACTTTTACTCCCGCCGCTAATACACAAGCAACACGAGCACGTCAGCAAAACAAAACCTCTGCGGCGAAGGATGCCCAGAGTAGTTCCTTTCAATTACCTGACATCTCTCTACATTTCAATTTTTTTTCTGACAATTTCAATAGTTTTTATGACTCTAGGCTTTTTACAGCACGGGCTTACACAGCTAGTTTATTATAATACATCATAAAAACTGCCTGAGAAATGAAATTTGAAAAATCGTAAGAACTGTAGGGTATCACTCTAATGTCACTTCCTAGAAAGGTATTTATCAGAATTCTACTTGAGAGAATAAAGTCTGAAGTCGACAGACAACTTTGAGAAAACCAAGCAGGACAGAAGTGGGAGATCATGCACAGACCACATATCAACACTAAATATAATCATTGAACAGCCATTGGAATGGAATTGACCAGTGTACCTAGGTTTTATTAATATGCAAAAAGCATTTGATTGTATAGACAGACTAACACCCTGAAAACGTCTACAGCATAATGGAATTCATGAGAAAATTATCAATCAAATACGGTCAGCATATGAGCCCTTGACATGTCAAGTGATCCATAACAGTACTCTCACAGAAGCATTCAACATTCAGAAGGGGGTAAGATGGGGACTTCTACTATCAACATTTCCATTCCTCATTTCAATAGACTGGATCATGACGAGGACAACAGCAGGTCACTCAAGAGGTATTCAATGGTCACTCATTCATCACTTAGAAGATATCGACTTTGCTGATGACATTGCGCTCTTATCACACCAACACAGTGATATGGAAGAAATGGTAAAGACATAGCCAAGATAGCAGAAAAACTTGGCCCTAACATCAACCAGGGAAAGACAAAGATAAAAAGGATGAATCATACCAATACTGGCAAAGTTAAACTGAGAGGAGACGATCTAGAAGACAGCTAGAAGACGTTGAACAGTTTACATACTTTGGCAGTAAAGTCAATAACCAGGGAGGTACAGATCAAGGTATCAGCACCAGAACTGGAAAGGCCAGAGCAGTTTTTACAATTCTTACAACCACTATGGAGATCACAGGCAGCCTCACTCAAAAGCAAACTATAAAAATTAGACACTTCTGTGAAATCCATTTTACTATATTCCTGCGAGACCTTGTACACCACCAAGACCTCCACACACAAACTGTAGACTTTTGTGAACTGATGTCTGTGGCAGATCCTCAACATGAAATGGTAGGATTAAACAACCAATGATGAAATGTGTAGGGAATCCAGATGGGAAACAACTGACAATCAGATCAAGAGGAGAAAGAGAAAATGAAGATCAGTATTAGAAATTAAATGCCAAGACCTGAGATGGACCCTTAAGAAAAACGAGAGAGGTCAGCCAAGAACAACGTGGAAACAGTCCACAGAGCAAGAAGCAAAACAAGCAGGATACACATTGTGCCAGCTAGGGATAAGGAAACATGGTAATCCCTTGTTGATGATCTATGCTTCACAGAAGAAATAAGAAGATAATGCATCCCAAATTTCTTCATGTGCAAAAAGCTTTTAGAGCAGTCGTCCATCCGTTTTCTGAAACCACTATGTCTATGGCAGGATCTTGTTCAGCCCTTTTGGGAGCATGGGGCAGAAGACGGATGCCAACCCTGCCAGTCTATCACAAGGCACCCTCATGCTGTTCTTCAACAGCTGTATTACAGGCACATTAAATTACTTTATCAGGATGGTTGGAACCTGCTACCTTGTGGTGTACAGTCCAGTATCTTAGCTGCTAGGCCACACAGTCTTTGAATCACCAAGATGGTTGTAATAGTACAGTGACACGTGCCTTAATGTAAGCTTTACAGAGAATTTACAGCTTGTGGTTTTATGGTTTGTTATCACCAAACAGCTTATACAGGTTAAAATGAAAGGCGTCTTCAATGAGTAACTTAGAAGAAGCTACTGTACAGCTATTTTTATTTTACTTTGAAAATGACAAGTCAAAGGTCTTTGAGATGTAGTGCTCTTTAAAAGTGACTCAGCTGGATTTTATTGTAGGGCGTTCAACCTTTAGAACTGGTCAAGTAGCAAACGGTAATATGAAGGTGTGGGACTGACCTAATCTTGGAGTTTCCACATCTGCATTGTATCATCCACCCACCCACCTGGGAATCTTAAATGATACTGGAAATAAACAAACTACATTCATTCTGTTTTGCTGGAAGAGAATGTCTGAATTACAATATAGATCTACTCAGTCAGGGTGGTTCAAAACTAAGCGGTGCTGTCTGACAGCTCCAGGAATCAGAGGCCAAATCCCGGACCCCAGCACTCTCTGTGTGAGGTTTGTACGCTCTCTTTGTGTCTGTTTCTCACTGGGTTCTTCAGCTTTCATCCCAGAGACAGGTGTTTCAGGTTAGCTAGTACCTTATACCGGTCTTGTGCGTGTGCATGAGTGAAAATGCATGAACAAGTGTGCACTCTGATGAGCTGGAGTCCAATCCATTGCTGCTTCCTGCATTGAGCCCACCACTGTAGGTTCCAGTTACTGCTGATGATCAGAAGAATGTGTGACTGCTATTTGGCCCCATACAGTATATAAGAGGGAAGATGTGTACATGAGGATACTCAATGGTGGAAAGGCATCCTGTCCAGGGATTGTGCCCAGACCTGCATGCTTCAAAAAATAATAATCCAGATAATCTACTTACAATTTAATATGCATTCTAAAATAGTGTTGGTATAAGAATGTGATATTACAGTCAGGTCCATGCAGTTAGGTTTTGAACAGTGACACTATTTTCATAATTTTGGCTTTGTACATTACCACAGTGGGTTTGAAACAAAACAATCAATATGTGATTGAGGTATAGACTTTTAACTTTAATTCAAGGGGATTAATAAAAATATTATATGAGCTGATTAGAAAACACAGACATTTGTATACATAGTTCCGCTATTTTAAGGAGTTCCAAAGTATTTGGATAAACTAACATAATCATAAATATAAGGATTTTTTTCAATATTTGGTTGAAAGTCCTTTACAGCCTATGACTACCTGAAGTGTGGAACCCATGGCCATCTCGAAACGCCAGGTTTCCACCCTAGTGATACTTTGCCAGGCCTTTTGTCTTCAGTTGTTGCTTGTTCATTGGACGTTTTGCCATCAGGTTAGTTTTCAATAAGTGAAAATACATGTCCAATTGGGTGGAGGTCAGTTGACTGACTTCACCTTTGAAGAATATTCAGCTTCTTTGTGATTAAAAGCAGGTTTGCTTCCACAGTATGTTTTGGCTCATTGTTCATTTGTACTCTGAAGCATCGTCCTATCAGTTTTGCAGCATTTGGCTGAATCTGAGCAGATAGCATATCCCAGTATACTTCAGAATTCATCCTGTTACTTCTGTCAGCAGTCATATCATCAATAAACACTGGTGACTGACTTCCATTCACAGCCATGCATGATCATGCCATAAAACTGCCTCCACCATGTTTCACAGATGATGTGGCATTCATCAGATCATGAGACATTTCTTCTCTTCTCCATACTCTTCTCTTTCCAACATTCTGGTATATATTGATCTTAGTTTCCTTTGTCCAAAGTAAATTGTTTCAGAACTGGACAGGATTTAAAAATGTTTTCTAGCAAAGTCTAATTCGTTGTTCCTTGCTTAAGGTTTACCAGTGATTAGCACTTTGTGGTAAGCCCTCTGTCTTTACTTTCGTAAGTCTTCTCTTGATTGTAGACTTGGCCTAACTCCCAGAAAGTGCTCTTGGTTTGGCTAAATATTGTGAAGAGGTTCTTCTTCACCAAGGACAAAATTTTGAAATCATCCAGCACAGCTGTCTTCTGTGGTTCGAGACCTTCTTCCTTCTTTTTAAGAATGTAGCAAATGGTTGATTTGACCACTCATTGTGTTTCTGCTATCTCTCTAAAGGGTTTGTTTTGTTTTCTGAGCCTTGTGATGGCCTGGTTTTATTGCATGGACAGCTCTTTTGGACCTCATATTGAGAGTTCACAGTGACAGCTTCCAAATGCAAATTCCACGCTTTCTACCTGCTTGATAGGTAATGAAATAATGAGGGACCTGCTCACATCTGGCTATGGAGCAGCTTGTCAGTCAATTGTCCAAATACTTTTGAGCCCTTGGAAATGGGGGTCTACCCAGAAAAATGGCTGTCATTCCTTAATTGCTCATACAATATTTTTAGTAAACACCTTAAATTAAAGCTGAAAGTCTAATCGTCAATCACATGATTGCTGCATTTCAAATCCATTGAACACAGCGAAAATGATGAAAATTGTGTTGTGGTCCAAATATTTATGGACCTGACTGTATATGCTTACATTTTATAACCTTTCTTTTTTTGAAAACAATATTTTATTTGTGTCCCACTGTGTCATTTTTCTTTCCTTTTTGCTTTCTTCATATTTTATATATGAACAATAAGTGCTTTTTTCCATGAAAGAAATGACTTGGAGGAAAACATATTCTTAACACATTTTGGAAAAATGTGTCAGTTGATTTTGTGGTAAAATTTTTGTGAACACTGCAGCTGAAGAATAAATTGACCAATTCCTAGGAAATTTTGTGGATAACTTGCACTTGCTAGTCATAAGAGCTGGTTAGGTTTTTGCTGAATCCAAACTATTCAGATTTGTCCTTTTAAAGCTGAAAGATTTTAAAGCTGATACCAACAACAACCAAACTAGTGCTCAGAAGTTCACAAAATTGAGCAATTATGCAATTGAAAGACTTTTGTGATCGTGACTTCAAACCAAACCTCGATATTTGAGCTCTTAAAGTTTCAAAATTTTCAACTTATTAATCACAGCAACTACCTTCTACTTACCACGACACATTGCCTTTGTTAAATGACCAGGTTGCCTGTTTGTAAATTAAAACAATTTCCAACCCCAAATGTTGAACTTGCCTCCTTCAGTTTATGATAGATATATACTTTATTAATCCCAAGGGGAAATTCACATACTCCAGTAGCAGCATACTAATAAAAACAATATTAAATTAAAGAGTGATAAAAATGGAGGTATAACAGACAATTACTTTGTATAATGTTAACGTTTACCCCCCCCCCAACCCCCCCCGGGTGGAATTGAAGAGTCGCATAGTGTGGGGGAGAAACGATCTCCTCAGTCTGTCAGTGGAGCAGGACAGTGACAGCAGTCTGTTGCTGAAGCTGCTCCTCTGTCTGGAGATGATACTGTTCAGTGGATACAGTGGATTCTCCATGATTGACAGGAGCCTGCTCAGTGCCCGTCGATTTCCCACAGATGTCAAACTGTCCAGCTCCGTGCCTACAATAGAGCCTGCCTTCCTCACCAGTTTGTCCAGGCATGAGGTGTCCCTCTTGTTTATGCTGCCTCCCCAGCACACCACCGTGTAGAAGAGGGCGCTCATCTGATAGAACATCTGAAGCATCTTATTGCAGATGTTGAAGGACGCCAGCCTTCTAAGGAAGTATAGTCAGCTCTGTCCTCTCTTGCACAGAGCATCAGTATTGGCAGTCCAATCCAATTTATCATCCAGCTGCACTCCCAGGTATTTATAGGTCTGCACCCTCTGCACACAGTCACCTCTAATGATCACGGGGTCCATGAGGGGCCTGGGCCTCCTAAAATCCACCACCAGCTCCTTGCTTTTGCTGGTTTCATGAGTTGGCCATTGCTAGGCCCCTGACCAACACAGCTGTGTGACAGAAGTGCGGGTTTTTACTGTTTCTCCTCTACTCTTTGCCGTTGTCAATAAACACTCTGATCATAGGCACCAACACCATGGGTACCCTGGAGCTTGTACAGCCCCAATATTTTTAATTTAAAAATATAAAAGCATCTCACAGCCTACATATCCATATTACTAACCGAAGGTTGTAAACCGGATGCACGGGTCCAGGCACCGGAAGGCACAGACGCAGGTACAGGGCCATGGCCATGGACACACGACGCAGGAGACATAGTGCGCAGGCGCCTACAGCGCGCGTCTCATACACCGCAAGTGAAGTCTGATCCACCGTGAACGAAGGAGTCACGGCTCAAAAACCAAAGAGCTCAACTAATGGAAATAAGAAATAAAGCAACGAGCCCATAGCTTAAGACACAGCCACAAAAACAACAAACAAAACAAACACAACAGGATTCGGCGCCCCGCCCCAGAGTCAAACGGGAGAGGCGACTGCCCACACCACCGCATATACTCTCCATGATATGTCTTCACGCAGCGGCTTCCCACCGAGCAGCATATTGTGCTGTGGAGCTCGCCCCACAGTCAGACACAGCGGCTTCCCAGAGTCAGTAGGTGGCCCCCAAACAACACAACCTGTTCAAGCAGTCGGTGTCAGCGAAGGCAACAGACTCACGTCTCCACAAAACGAAACCGCTTTAGTACAGATAAGCTTATTGGATTAAATGACATTTCCCCAGATGCACCCGCCCTCCATAATATGTCATCCATCCACAAATCGGACGGAACAGAAACTGATTGCCATTCTAGCATTTCCGATTCGCTAGCGAATCGCGGGCTTACTTGTTTTCAGCATATTCTACTGTAACGGGACATTTTCAGTTGAAGAAAAACCTTCCAGTTCATCTCACAGGAAAGACATCACCAGTAAGCTAGTGTTACATATTGTAATCTGTTTGTTTTAGTCATCCATACTCCTACACTATGTCCACACTACTACATTTTCATTTAAAAATAAACTAAAACAATCTCCATCCACGCTAGTGTGTTTCACATCATTCATGAAAATTTCTCTGTCTACACTAAAATGACCAAAAATGCATATGACGTAGGCAGTGGCCTACACTGAGTGAAAAAGCATCGGTGAATGTCGTTAGACACAGGATTTATTGCAGCACTGTAGCAACCATTAAATTATTTGACTTTTGCGCATGCATGCAGCATTCAACTTGTACAAAAAGCAATTGAGATGCACACAAGTTAGCAACACAACAAACACCATGGAAAGCAACTCCTCTATGTTTGCTATGCTGGAATTTGAAAGGGTGACCAATCAGGGAATGGGATGTTATAATAAGCAAGATCCAATCAGACCATGAGCAAATCAGAGCATTATTAGAATCTGCTTCTTTAAATGTCTGCATTTTCAGCTATCTACATTGCAACACTGCGACAGTGTTTTCAGAAGTATACGACTCGGCAGCATTTTCAAAAGTCTCAGTTTTCAGGAGTTAAAAATGCCAGATTCGTGTGGAAAAAAAACAAAAATGAACCTAATTTCATTCTTTTGATTCCACAATAGGCTCCACGGCGGCACACCCAAATTTATAATCAAATAATTCATAGAGCTACCAAGGTGAACATTAAATTATTTACTAAGCAGAGAGGACACAAGCACAACAACATCAATGAAAAGGCATAACTAAAATAAGGAAATGAGTCAACTTTGCAATTCTGTTTCATTTATCTACTTCATTCATCCATCCATCCATCTACTTCTAACTCATTTTGTCTCACTGTGCTGAACAAACCTCTTGGCTGATAACAACATTGTGGTTTTGAGATTTGCCATGTAGTTGGCAAACTACTCAAGAGTCATGGATTTAATTTAGTTTAAGTTGTCACGCTGTTACAGACGCTCATCCAAAGAAAAGAGCAAACCCCCTATTGATATCAGAAGTTAGCACCTATAGTTGTGAGTAAAGGAAATAATACACAATTCATGTAGTTAATGGTGAAATGATTTATTAATTAATTTTTCAAATTTAGCCTAAAAGAAATTAAGTTCAGAAATTTCATATTTTAGTTACACAGTACACGCAAATTACATTTTGTTGAATTAGACTTTCCTTTAAAGCAGACTACAATGTGAGTAATTAACTCCAGTAGTGTTGCTTCTTACATATATTTTGGTAAACACACACCATAGGCTGTAGTTATGTTGAAGAAATTTGGAGAAAGTCATGTGCTGGCCACATCAGATTTCTTTCTTCTCTACAGACAAGTTACAAATAAACGTCTGTTAGTGTCTCAGCACATATGCAGTTTGTCATTCTCAGCTGATCGTGTCAGCTGGTTGATTTGTCCTCAGTTGTTGTACGCTAAAGATAAACCAAGTCAAATGCTCTGGAGGCTTTTGAAAGTTTCCTTTCCGGAGAGATACAGTATTTATTTACGTCACATAAACAGTCCCAACTTAGTAAATGTCCAAGTCAAAGAAAACAATCCCCTCTGCCTTGTGTTTCTATCATGTAAATTACTTCTTCTTTCAGTTTAGGGCTTGAAAGAAGAAACATGATATACTGGTGTAATGGTTAGAGCCTTTCAAACTTCCAGAAACTGGGCTAAAGTGCCAGGCTGATCACTGTCCCTATGGAATGTGCAGATTTAGTGACACCATACTAGAACAGTGTGTGTGTATGTGTTGGTTCTCTTTTTGAAGATCTGGCAACTGTGCTCATGTAATGGAGGAATGGATGCCCACTACTGTGAGATGGAGGCTTTAACTTTATGTAACACTATTTGGGCTGCACAGGTTCAAAAGGAAGGGATCAACATGTTGGCCTTTTTTTCTAAGCATTCAAGCCTAATGTTTAAATTAAGTGATTTTTTTCTTATATTCACCTATTGCGTCCAACTGGGGCATATGCTCCTTTGAAATGTGTTCTTCTAGAATTGCAGCTCTTACTTTGAACATTGTGGTAATTAGAAGAACTGCGGATTCACACATAAGGAAATATTGGCTCACTAACCTGGTTGTCCCTGTTTAATATATGTGAATCCAACAAAACACAACTCTCAATGGCACTCAATAGCATCCTGTCAAGGGACGTTTGTCTCAGATCTCAATCCTCATAATTCATAGGAGGTCCGTTCTGTGTTCTCATAGTGAGTGCCACCTCCTTCTGAGAACTGCGGGATATGTAGCAGGGGAAGAGTTATCCTTACTGGGCATCTTCCCGGGAACTGTGGAGAGACAAACTGAGGATAAGGTTAGCGCTAGCGCCCCTTCTTGACCCTGGGTGGAAGCACATACCTTAGAACAGCCCGGAAGGATGATCCACAGACGTTCATGTGTGATAACATGTATATACAGTACATCTCTTCAGCAGAAATATTAAGACAAAAGAACTACAGTAGAAAAGGAAGGATATATTTAATTTGAGTTAAAATGCAGCTTTCACTTCTAGTATACATTGCACTACAGTGCCGGATTAACCAATAGGCACATGTAGCATATGCTACGGGCCCCGCAATTTCGGTGGCCCCCAAATGGTGGACCCAATATTTAATGAAAAAGTGAAACATTGAAAAACTGGTCTTTAAAAATATTATCTTTACGTTTTTAAACTGTAAATTTCTTACACAACAAAACTTTAGGGGCCCAACACATAAAATTCACATAAATATTATAAGATTCTTATTATAATCGAGAGTAAAATAATTATTTAGTCCGGTTTGAACTGTTCAGAATCTAAACTTCAGATGATGCAGACCAAAAAGGCCCCCAAATTTGAAATGTGCTATGGGCCCCCAAAGCTCTTAATCCGGTCCTGTTGCACTATAATCATGTAATACATACAAATACAGCTGAAGAGAAGCCATAGGGATCAGTATGATTGTCTTGAGGTTCTTCAGTGGAGTCTTTGACTATTATATCTTCTGATGATCTGCTCATCTTGGGGAGGAGTGCGCAAACATTCTTCTTGGCACAGATTCAACGTCACATCTGTGCCAATGGGGCTTCTGGCTTTGAGGCTTCTTAAATAAGCCTTATACTACCGGTGAAAAGGTAAGTGGTAAACTGCCCGAGGTTTAAATTTAAAGTTTAAGTTAGTGAGAAGTCAAGCAAAATGACACCTTTTATTGGCTAACTAAAAGGATTACAATATGCAAGCTTTCGAGGCAAGTCAGGCCCCTTCTTCAGGCATTACATCATTAGTTAGCCAATAAAAGGTGTCATTTTGCTTGACTTCTCACTCAATCCATAATGGATAACATGGGACAACCCCTAAGTTTAGATTAGCAAAAAACAAGAAAAAAAGAAATTACAAATGGATCTTCTCCAGGGAATAACTAATAATATAGAAGCTACAGATGTTCTGCAGCAATTAAAGTAAAGTAAACCTTGCAAGTTGAAGCAAACAATTTGCACAGGTGTCCCAGTTTCTATTGATTACTTAAAAACCCACTAAGTGTTTATACCCACACTTCTACCACTTTACCTCATTCAGTGAGCTCTTTGTGTATTCTGCTGACCAGTGCCTTATATGGATTTAGCTCTCTTCCACCAGTTTAGCCCATTCTTTCATTATCTGTCACCACATCCTGTCCCATAGGAAAATGTTACTGCTCAAATTTGATATTTTATGGTTCATGATCCTTAGCAGAGATTCTCATTTATCTTTCATTTAAGAAACAACTTTGTTGCAGATGTTTCTCCTAAAATTGTTTAGGAGCAATAGCTTTAGATAAAAAGGACACATGAGATGCAACTGATGTAAAAGGAGTCAACGTTGACAATTTGGTTTGAAAAAGCATCTTAGGTTTTGTGTGATCCCTTAATTTTTATTTTTCCGATGCAGTTATCCAAGACAGCTTTCAACATTTGAGATACAAGTGGTTTATGCATCTGTTGGACTAAATAGTTAACTGTTGTACAGTATAAGTATAGCACAATAAGATTAATCTGGTGGCTTCCCCCTGCCACTGATGAAGTAATCAAGACAGGGAAGGTTAAAAATGGAACATAGTCAGTAACCACATTCCTCTGTTCCCTTTTATAGTGGAGGAAGAGAGACTTTTGGAACTATGATGTCCTTTATGCCCCATTGCCAGAAGGCCTGCTGGTCCTTTCAGGATATAAGTAGCCTGAAGTCCTGAAGTTGGCATTCATTTGGAAACCAGCTACATAAGAAGGTGACATCTCTGTTGAAGACAGCAGTTTTATTTGCAATACACATGGTTCATAATCAGCTGTCAGTTGTATTTCGAAGCAATACAATTAGTCATTAAACAGGGGAATGTTTGGAAATTTTGATACATTATAATGCAAAACTGCGGTGGGCTGGTGCCCTGCCTGGGGTTTGTTTCCTGCCTTGCACCCTGTGTTGGCTGGGATTGGCTCCAGCAGACCCCTGTGAACCTGTAGTTAGGATATAGCGGGTTGGATAATGGATGGATGGATAATGCAAAAATGTTTGTATGTGTACTAAACATATTTAGGATCACAAATCACAGCATCAAATAGTTACTTTTCAACTCCTGTTATACAAATTAATTTTATTTTCTTACTTGTATAACTGAATTCAGAGCTGGGTAGGGGTCTGAGTCTATTGCAATAGCAGTGGGCATTAGGCCTAGACAGAATACCAGTCCATCACCAGGTACACTCATACACCAACACACACTTGGTCATTTTGAACTCACAGATTTACTTAATCTGCATGTCTTTGTGATGTGACATGAAAATGCACACAGACACAAGGAGACAAACTCTTCTTAGACGATTTGAACCCTGAACTCTGGAGTTGTGAGGTAACAGTGATAATAACTGCCAATGTGGCCGTTGCTGGTAAATCAAAAGATGGCAATTAGTTTTTAATGAACTATAATTCATTATAAAACTGCAAAAACATAAGCTCGTATTTTCTTTGCATCCAGTGGTAATAGTCTCCAGCTTGTCCAGGTGCTTCCCAGAGTTATAACCCCAGCAGGGTATCCCCAAATAGGCTGTGCTTGGAACCACTCTGGAGGGAGACATCAGAGTGTCTTTATTAGATAGCCAGGCATCTTCCACATCCTTCAGTCTGATGCTGCTACTCTAAAGCCTTGCTGAACATCAAGCTCCTCACACTTGTGCAGTGGTTAGGCTGAGCAAGTGCAGGAGTTTCTTAAAGATACTTTCTCTTTCTTTCTCCAGAAGTGATCAGCAAAATGTCTAATGACTGGTAAATCAAGAGCTTCATGTAAGGATTGAGTTTTCACTTCATCATAACTGTCCACTGCTGCACCCAAAGTCCAGCTTTGCTGATCTGCTGGTTGTTTCCGAATCGTCTCCCTACTCAGTTACAGTTCATATACTGAAAGCTCTGTTGAAATGAATCTCGGTCCAAAAGATTCAAAATCTGATTATCCATCACTCATGGCTATCCCAAAAACAGCAGCTTTGTCCAGCCAGCAGTCACACTCAAGAGCTTGGAGTGTCTATTACAGGGGAATGATTTGAGTAATACATGGAAGCGTACCTCTTATTTCCTTCCACACTCAGCAATAGGTCAGCAACCAACCTGAAGACCAAATTCCACTATATTTCCCATCAATCTGGTGAAAAAGAGAACTCAGTTCTGTTCAGTTCAGGAGCTATATCTGCTAGAATCATTACAATCTGAGTGGCTTTTCCTATCACAAATTCCATCATTAAACCATCTTTTGTGCCACCCCAACTCTTACTAATGTTTCTGGTTTTGTTTCTGTTGTGTAACTTTATGTTAAATGATAACCGTTCATTTAATTCATCCATCCATCCATTCATTCATTATCTGTACCAAGTTTGTCAAATTCAGGATTATGGAGATCCGAACTTATCTCAGTCCCACTGGGCACAAGGCATGAATCGACTATGGATTGTGCCCAGTCCATTTCTGACTCATATTCACATCCACTGTCACACATATGGGGCCAGTTTGGAGTTAACAAATAACCTAACAAGCACCTCATTGGGATAACAAAGTCCACAATGCTCCTATAACTCTGAGTGTGTCCTTAAGTTGAGCCTCCTTGCCTTCTTGCTCTTATCTTGTCTTCTTGTGTTGAGCTTCTGGTATCTTGCTATGCACCTCTGCTCAAAAGCAGATCTACCCAAAATGCAATGAAGTGGCTCAGTGTTGTAGTGCCTCACTGTTGGGTTCAAATGCCAGCCTGGTGGAAGACTATGTGGAGTCCTTTGGGCGTTCTCCCTGTCTCCTTTGTTTTTTTTTTCCCCAGTTACTCTGTTTTTATCTCTGTGCATGTGTAGGTTATGCCATCTGGCAGCTCTAAGTGTGGTGTGAGTATACCATGTAATGGGCTGGCAGCCTGTTCCTATCCTGCACCCACTAATGTCAAGATAGGCTGCACCCCTCCACCACCCTAAAGGTTGACTATGCCAATATAGATGAAGTTACTGAGGCCCTTGTTCATGGCTACCAGGCATAGCTTTCTGTAACTACTTCTAAGCAACAAAAAACAGATATATTTAAATGTTAGTCAGACTTAATCATATGGTTGGTACCATTAGATATTTAAGTGGAAAGCACCACACATTGTACTACTGGAGGGCTTACTGCAGGTAAAGCTTTCTTTAATGAAAACCTCTGAGTGTGAATCATTAAAATTTCCTCAGAGATTACCAGGATGTCTGTGGCACTGTGTGGGGCAATAAGGTAAGAGTAAGTAATATTATGCCTTCATATTAACTATGTCTTGACCAGACATAAACTCCATAAGAAGCTGATCTGAAATTCTATGGATTTTTGAAACTGATGGTATCTCAAAGGTAGATCATCACTTGCTGGCCTTAGCTTAGCTCATGTTATCTTCATTTACATCACAAGGATCATTGAAGTGTAAATGCTGGTAACATTTCAGAAATCAATGTCCATCTACTTTCTTTTATCCATCCATCCATTCATTTTCTTCCATTTATCACATCTGGGTCATGTGTGCAATGGTCTAAGCAAAAGACTCTTAGATGTCTCTTTTCCCACCACCTCTTCCAAATCCTCTAGAAGGATGCCAAGATGTTTACAGTCCAGCTGGGAGATGTCATCTCTCCAATATGTCATGGGACAGCCCTGTGGTCAACTCCTAGTTGGACATGCCCAAAACACTTCTGCAGTAAGATGTCCAGGAGACATCCTAATCAGATGTCTGAAATACCTCAAATGGCTCATTTCAATGAGGAGGAATGGTGGCTCTACTGTAAACTCCTCCTGAATGCCTGAGCCCAGACACTGTGTGAAGGAAGTTTATTTCTGCCACTTGTATCTGCTGTCGAATAATAATAATAATTATTTTTATTTACATTTACATATCTAGTTTTTTCAGTCACTACCAAATGCTTGTGACCATAGATGAAGGTGGGAAAGTAGATTGTCCAGTAAATCGAGAGCTTTGCCTTTCATCTCAGTTTTCTCTTCACCATGACTGACTGCCTATTGGTCTCTGGGTCCCTTCTTCCATCACCATTCATTAATCCATATTTTTCTTATTTGAGCTCCAGGGGCCTGGATTATATTCTAACAGCACTG
Organism: Erpetoichthys calabaricus; assembly: GCF_900747795.2. NCBI lineage: Eukaryota > Metazoa > Chordata > Cladistia > Polypteriformes > Polypteridae > Erpetoichthys > Erpetoichthys calabaricus. Next base: position 59,073,457 of record NC_041403.2, on the reverse strand, counting down.
GGCAGAAACAAGTCATGGACAGGACACCAATCCATCTCAGGCCACACTCACACATGCACCCACATGCAGTTCACTAATCTGGAGTTGCCAGTTACCCTAACCTGTACAAACTTGGAATATAAAATGAATGTCAATATACATAATATGTAATTCTATGCTTATATTGCATTGTTTTGTTATAAATGCAATATATTTCCACATACTTTAACACAAAGATGTGCCCTGATGTTATTTGCCTCATGATATAATGCCAAAGAATATAAATATATCACATATATTAGACTACTTGTATTGTGAGGCCTGTCTCTGCCTTTCTCTGTAGACTCCGGCCTCTTCTCTACAGCTGGTGAGTCCCCTCTTAATCCTCTTCCCCACTCAACACTCAACATCCTCTCCTTCAAGGGGTCATTTAAAATCCCTTTAAAGGTCACAAACCAGCCGAGCCCCAGAATCACTTCTGAGGTTCAGTGATGGATTTCTTTGATATCAGGGCTACCTACAGTCCCCTTAGTGGTCTCTGATGCTCATGCACCCCTTAGCTATGAAAAGATCTTATAGATGGGGACTTCCAACGCAAATTTTAAGTTGCTTGCCTCAAAGAGAAACACTGTCACACTCATCCCAGTCAGGAAACATGAGGTGCCACCAAAAGACATGGGGGGGTAAGTACTGGCCTCAAGGACTACCTTTCTAGCTAGCTTTACTGTTAAAGAGGAACCATCTTCTCTCGACTTCATCTAGGGATCAAATGGTTCCACCTGTGAGCCTTGGTGATGTTGTGGCCTCTTGCTAACCCATCAGCCATGGTTCATCTCTCTGCCCACCACTTTAAGCTCTATTGCATGCCCTGAAATGTCTAGGAAAACTCTTCTATTTCCTCCTAGCATACAACTCTACCTCTTACTCTTGTGACATCTGAGCTTTGACTTTCAGGACACCATGTCTGAAGGCCTGTTATTATTCCTTCTCTTTTGTGCTGGCTTGTATTATTACACTTCTGTTACCAATGCCACCAAACTTCCATCCATGTCCCTCATATTTTCATACCTTCTAGAAAGCCACTCAAAATACATACACTCTATAAACTAATTTTTTTATTACTCACCTTTCAGATATATTAAGTAATTGTTCTGAGAACCTCTCCCAAATAACACTGACTAAATAAAAAAACTCTGGGATAGACCCTGACCTCCCCATGACCTTGAGCTGAAATGATTTACTAAATGAGGATTTTCAGTTGCTGAGCTAACAGACGGCCATTCGCATAACACACTTACCCAGGACAGGATCACTGGGTAGTTGGAGCCAATCCCAGCAATCACTGGGCATAAGGCAGGAACAACACTTGCATAATTCCACCTGTAATTTACCTGTTTGTGTATTGTTGGGTAGGTCTGCTATAAGGGAAAAGAAAAAGTTGCTTGGAACTGCCTGACTGTTAAACTCGGACATCCAGACTTCATTTGATCACATATAACATTTAATTTTATTTTTTGTTCTCTGATAACAGTTTACATATACTGTAAGAAGTCTTATTCTTTTTAACCAGGTATTTACCCATGACTCTTAATAATTAACTATTTTGGGACTTTACATAATGCTTAATTGTAGAGAGGTGTTTCTACAGTAGAATACACCATTTATCTTTATGCTGATTGGTATGGTTGAAATGCTTCATATCTAACTGATTAAAGGAAGCTTTCTCTTAGATTTAATCAATCTGCCATGTTGCAGTAACAAGAGCACATACTTCTTCACCAGTTACTGTAATTAAGGGACATCTATGTTTGAATTTGATTTGTAAAAATGGCTCAGAACTCTTCCTTATTTACTGAGTATTTTTGGAACATCCGCATATTGCTGTAAAGTTCAGTAAAGACAGTTTCACTTGTAAGTCACTTATAATGGAGCTTTTGGAAACTTTTTGTTTTTAGTGCAACATAAGAGCAGAAACACCAGCCTCACTAAGGTACGAGAGCCCACTCAGGAGGGACATGTTTTTGACCGGTTCATTTCAAATTACCAACTCCTGCTACATGCCGGCCAGGATCAGTTACAGCATAAGTCACATTTTTAATCTTTGACAACAAAACGTATGTCCTTAATTACCTGGGCCTAAGAGTAACTACAGTGAAACATTTTGGTAAAGAAGAACTTGCTAGAATTATAATTGGGAGATTTTTAGATTGCTCTTGTGGTATCTTCAGATAACATTTTCCTATTTTGAGTTAAACTACACTGGGCAACAAACTTTTTCAAAAGGTTTGCTTCCTGAAAAATGTTTGGTGATTATGGTAGACAGCTTCAAGTTGAACACAAATATCATTTCAGATTGACTGTATCCTGTTAATCCCCGTGTCTGCATGGGTTTCCTCAAAATACTCCGGTTTCCTCCCACAGTCCAAAGACATGCAGGTTAGGTGGATTGGCGATTCCAAATTGGCCCTAGTGTGTGCTTGGTGTGTGGGAGTGTGTGTGTGTGCCCTGCAGTGGGCTATCGCCCTTCCCGGGATTGGTTCCTGCCTTGCGCCCTGTGTTGGCTGGGATTGGCTCCAGCAGACCCTCGTGACCCTGTGTTCGGATTCAGTGGGTTGGAAAATGGATGGATGTATCATGTTGAAATTTGGAGAAAACCAAATTTAACTTTCATTGGATGTAACATGTTTAATCACGTAATGATGCTGACACGTTGTATTAGTTCATCCATCCATCCATCCATTTTCCAACCCGCTGAATCCGAACACAGGGTCACGGGGGTCTGCTGGAGCCAATCCCAGCCAACACAGGGCACAAGGCAGGGAACCAATCCCGGGCAGGGTGCCAACCCACTGCAGTGTATTAGTTCAATTGAGCTAAAAAGGTTTTGCTGCTAATTTTCATTTGTACTCGGCATCTGATAACTTCTTGTTTCAGTGTCCAGCAATAGTTGGACAGCATTGATAGATTCCAGTTGTCCTGATACCGCTGTTTCATCATTGCAGTGTTCTGGTGAAACCTTTCTCTATGATTGTCCCTAACTGTACCAAGAATAGCAGGGAAAAAGTGCAAATGCGAATGCAGAAAATTAAAATTTAGTGACTTGCTGCACTTTATTGTTTTGTATGCTTGAAGCATGTTAGCAACCAGCTGGATGGAGTTTGGTGTTTCTGTAGTTACCAAGAAAATTCTCAACAACATCCTTAAATTTATTGCATACAATTTTTTCTGAATCTACTAGCTGATCTTGAAACTGCTTGTCATTGTTGGCATATCTGAAATTATTCAAGGAAACATCTATGTCAAATATGGAAATCCTTCATTTTCCTTGTTCGTTCATTGCTTTCACTAAATTTTTCAGCACTCCATATTTTATTTAAAGAGGATGCAAAAATATCTTTTGTGAACTGAGAATTGGATTACATGCCACACTTTTCTGCCTTTGAACCAAATACTATCAGAGCAAATGCAGCAACAGTACTTGGTACATTTGAGCTGTATAGTATTCCTAGTAACAGTGCGACAGATGCTCTAGTGGTCGTTTATGTATCGTATCTATATGCTTATAATTTAAGAGAAAATCACAAAACTAGGCAATTGCTCTAAAATGGTATGTGATAAGAAAATTTAAAGGTGATTTTTGTGATCAGTAGGCCAAAATCCATAAGATACACCCAGAAGTTTTCCTAGAAAAAATGTTTAAAATGCCTGCTTTTCACTCAGTCTGCAGACATGTGACTCACGCAAAACAAGTTGAGATAACTGAGTGGACAGGCAGTTTGAAAAAAATATTAATTTGACATTGTATGTCATGATTTGCACCATTTTAGATGTTTCTTTTCAGCCTGCTAGTGTCGATTTAGACTCTTAAGTCTGAGAACCACTAGACTAAGATTACATATACTATGAAATTGTGTAAGTATAAAGAACATTAGAAGTGAAAACTTACATGTTGTTTGTGAATTCTGTATTGATAGAGAGGCGGACAACAAGAATCGTTGCAGTACAGTAATCCCTCGCTACTTCGCGGTTCACTTTTCGCGGGTTTTTAAATACAAGTGATTGCCCGCCTATCGCGGAAGTTATGTTCCAGACCCATCAGCAACAGGAGAAAATCCGCGATATAGAAAGACCATATAAATAAACATTTTTATAGTTTAAGCCTTAAAATACCCATCCCACATGCTTTAAACACATGTAAACTTATAAAACACACTTTGTTAACACATATGATATGTGGATGTCGGGCTAAGGATATGAGTAACATCTCACTATTATAAAACATTTTAACTTCACGCAAGACAAGACAGTGAGACAGGAAAATTGGTGATGTACAGGCTTTTAAATTATTGACAGGCAGAGCGACAAGCAGCACAAAGCCAGCACAAAGTCCACTTCTCCTTAGCGTTCATTCAGCTCCCCACCCCCTTGACAATGCGAAGTGGCAGGAGCGTACTGCGCCTCCGGGGAGGGGGGTTTGAGCGAACGTGCGTTCAGCCCTCACACTCCTCCTCCTCCTTCCGAACGTGCAGAGCGACAAGCAGGCAATTTTGGCAGAAGCAGCACAAAGTCCATTTCTGCTCAGCGTGAGTTCAGCTGCCCCCCTTCACAAAGCGAGTGCAGACACTTTGACATCTGATCGCTGCGTGCAGGCAGTGTGCAGTGTTGGTCTGAGGTGTTTAAGAATGCAGAAAGTGTTTAAGAGCATAGGAAGTGTTTATAAGAGTGTGGGAAAGGTTAACAAGAGAGTGAGAAAGGTTTATAAGAGTGTGGGAAGGGTTTATAAAGCCTTAAAATATGTATAAATAATAAAATAAATATAGGTCGCTACTTCGCGGATTTTCACCTGGGCTCTGGAACGTAACGCCCGCGATAGGTGAGGGATTACTGTATCTCCTTTCATACACCATACCAGTTCAGGTTTTAACTTGGAATGAAGCATTTGTCATAATTATTATTTTCATTTCCTACAATCTTTCTTAGATTTATTTTATTTTTTTCATTTTTTTACCATCATGCTTTGGGCAGTCTTGTGTAGCAGTGATGTTCTCAGTTTTTCACCATGTTTTTTTAACTACTGGGACTTTTTGCTATTGAAGGTTTATGTGACTGCCATCAATGTGCTAGGTGACATCATTGGAGTTCAGGTATATAATGCTAGATAAAAAAATTCAAATTATCATTATTTATTCAGAAAATGCTTTTATCCAAGGCAACTTACAAAGCAAGTTATAATACATTGTAGCAGGGTGAAATGATGATGTAGGACAAAAGCAGGCTGCCAACTGGTCAAAAAAATTTCAACAAAAAGTAAAAAGGGAAAAAATTTCAAGCACTCCAAAGTGTGTTCTTTATCAATAACACGTCCTTTCAATCTGACGTTCTTTTACACAAAGGCAGTTTCTGGCTCAGTTTAGCACAGAAGCCTGGTCGCCATTAAAATGAGATGCCATCCTCCTGGAGCTGTCTCCTTTTATATGCTGCGGACCAGGAGGGATGGGGCTTCTTTTGTCTCAGCGCCCTCAAGGGGGCGCTTTCTTGAGTCTGTGAGGGACGAAGGATACAAGACTGTTAGTGGCAGCACCCCCTCTCTTGTCTCAGGGTGGTATTACTTACTTTAAGCAAACCTGGAAGATGAGCCTCTGGTGCGCATGTGTCACAGCTTTCAAGAATGAAGGTGCAAGCATCAGAGCAAAAGAGAACAACTTCATAATTATGCCTGTAGGCAGATGAAGACAAAAATCTGTATAATAACTTTGCCAATATACCAGCAACTGTCCAAAATCACATCCAAAATATTTAATGGAAAGGTATAAAAAAAACAAATTTCTAGACTACTTTAGTGAAATTTACCCAAGCTAGTGCCAGTTTCCTGTTGGATTTGATCTTCTTCTGTTGTTGTGACTTTGACTTTTTTGAATCTTTTGGTTTTGTTACACATTTTTCTACCTGACTTGCCTGTTCTTCACCTCTACTTGTACTTTGGCCATTGTTTTATCGTGCCTTTTATTTATTTAATTTTTACACACAATAGCACAATAGCTCAGGACACTTTTACATTGCCCAAAACAGCATCAGTCCAGAAGATATTTAAAGAAGAAGGTTAAAGTCTACTTACCATACAATATACAATTAACATGATAGAAGATTCAAACACGAATATGGCTGTCTACAGAGATTACGTGATACGTTAAGTTGGCCAGTATGACTTTTTAAGTTTGAAACACAGCCAGATTTTTATGTAACTTTTATTACAGATTTTAATTTTCAGTTATTCAAGCAATTACTGGCAGCAGATGAAGACTGTGCATTGAAAATAACAGATAAGGGTTCATTTTATACACTCATGTCCATTTGTTTATTTATTAGGCACCTTTCTGCACACTTAAATCTTGTCTTATGTGTCTGTTGGTCTGTGCAGTTGCCTCTCACTACTGAGTGAAATGCTTTCACAACATGTAGCTTGAAACTTAGATTATACTCTCTACCACTGTGGAAGCATCCATTTAATTTAGAATATCCTTGCATTGGAGTCTATATGACATTTTCTTCTCATAAAGTTACACTGTGCTATATGAGGTAGCATTGAGAGAATTCAGCGTGTATCTTCACATGTTGAGATGCTTCCTTCTTGAATAGAAGAACTCCAGCCAGAGTCAGCCACATGCTCATGGTGACAACAAAAACTGGCAGAACATCCTCACATGAGCCAGGTGATGATCTAGTTGTGACAAGCCACTGCCATTATTCGGGCGATTATGTTAGCAAGCCACCAGTCATAACTGTTGACTGCCAGGAAGTTCAGTTTAAAATTTGGTTTAACACCAAGACTGTAACACAAACTGCACTATGGAAGATAATCCATCCATCCATTATCCAACCCGCTATATCCTAACTACAGGGTCACGGGGGTCGGCTGGAGCCAATCCCAACCAACACAGGACGCAAGGCTGGAAATAAACCCCGGGCAGGGTGCCAGCCCACTGCAGGGCACACACACACAAACACACACACACCAAGCACACACTAAGGACAATTTAGGATCGCCAATGCACCTAACCTGCATGTCTTTGGACTGTGGGAAGAAACCAGAACACCCAAAGGAAACCCACGCAGACTTGGTGAGAACATGCAAACTCCATGCAGGGAGGACCCGGGAAGTGAACATGGAAGATAATAAAATGCTAATTTCAGTTTATTACACAGTTTCACCTTGAAACAAAATCTTCAATGAATACTATTAGAAAATGCAATGGAAACTGTCTGTGATTGTTTATGGTAAGAAGCTGATGTTCATTCAGTTCATCTGGCATATTTCTTCCTGAATTATGGGCTGGAGTCTGTTCAGCATTTTTTTATTGCAAACTCTAACTAAAAATAAAATTTTATGTAAAACTGAACTTAGCTTCATTATGCATGAAAGCTGCAGTCCCGATTAAATATGGTCTTCTGCATGAGGAGTCTGGTAATGCTCCATAAATTTCATAAAATATAACGCAAAGTAGAGTTTTACTCTTGGTTAGAAAATGCTAAATGGTGGATTATATGACAGAACAGAATGCTGGTATTAAAAGATTTTTTTATACAATGCAGTCATTAAATGTAAAAAGCAGAACACTTTACAAAAATGGTGAAAACTTTATATTGTCTCAAAAATGTAAAAATTACAGAACCTCTGACTGAGAGTATACTGGAATTGCATTTCCTGTAGCTGCAGGTGAATGGTGTTACATCATTTCTGATAGATGAGCTAATGGTTGTGTCGGTATAATTACTTCAGCACAGTATCTCTCTGCCCAAATGACTGTTTTCTTTCAGTCAGTGATATTTTTAATTGTTGACAATATGAAATTTTGATAGAAAACACAGGACTTTTCAGAGTAACAAGAGGGGCATTCCAATTTTTAAAGCTTGGTAAAGTTATTTAAGCTTTAATAATCAGTCAGTGCTATATTTTTGGTAGATGTGAATAATTTGACTTTATCCTCATTGGGGAATATGTAAAAGCTTCCTTCCCAAACAAAACGAAAAGTTGCATTTAATAAGCTGCTTGTCCCTCTGGACGCTGTATGCAGTTTGGAAGCTTTACTTCTTCACTCAGTAATCATATAAATGGGTGCAACCCCACCCAATGTCACCTAAAACAGTTCTTCTATTAATTGGCCACCTACCATAATTAAGCAAGCTGTTATTTCCCTGTTGCTATGTTTTTTACAATCATCCGGAAATTACAAACGGTCTGCAGTGGGACAAAAGGAGAGAGTGTTAGAAAGCAGTGCCTACCTCTGGTCTGGCTGAGAATTGACGCTATTTGTGCCTGTAAACCACGGGTGTTGAACTCCGGTCCTGGAGGGCCGCAGTGGCTGCAGGTTTTCATTCATCTTCTTAATTAGTGACCAGTTTTTGCTGCTAATTAACTTCTGTTGCCTTCATTTTGATTCACTTGACTCAGGTGCCTTTGTTGTTTCTTTTTCCTTAATTAGCAGCCAAATAATAGTGAGACATAAAACAAGCCGCCTCATGACCAGCTCACCTGTGCCCATCACACAATCTCTGAAAATAAAGAAAAGGTTAAGGTCTCGGTAAGGTTGATCTCTCAGGTCACCAAAACATTTTGACGGTGTTCTTAGAAAAAACAGAAAATCAACAGTTTTGGAAATGTCTGCTGTGGTAAAATGAGAGCAGCAACAAGCCGTGGAATTCAATAGCGACTTCAATTAACAGCAAGAATCGACTTCTCATTAAGAAATTGATTGGAATGAAATTGGTTGGAGTTTGAAGCCCCAGTTTAGCTGGTCATCTGTTGGCTTGTTTCATGTCTCATTTCTGTTTGGCTGTCATTTAATGAAGAAAAGAATAAATTCAGAGGACTAAATCCTTAAAAACAGGGATATTAAAGTGAAGAGAAAAGAGTTAATTAGCAGTTAAAACTGCTCACTGATTAGGAAAAGGGTTAGAATGAAAATCTACAGCCACTGCGGCCCTGCAGGCCCGGAGTTTGACACCCCTGCTAAACCATTTCCCATGCGCACGTACGTGACACTGTGTTGTTCCAAAATGTTTTATATGGTGATGAAATTAAACAATTTAAAGATAAAATAGAAGAGGTTTGGCATGAAAAGCATTTTTTTTTCCTTTAATCTTTTAGATATCTTGCTTTTGCTTTTGTGGCTGCTTAAGGAAGTCAAATTAACAAACTTGTATTCATGGCCAGATGTAACAAGAAGTGTTTTGTGCTACATTGCAGAAGCTTCTCTGTTCCTAAAACCAATGCCTCATCACTTTCTGTGACACAATCCTCCCCACCTCTTCCTACATTTGTGGAAACTAAAACCCTAATGCTGAAAAACTGGTTTCCTCACTTGGGATATTTGCTTGCTGTTATCTGTTGCAGAGCTGACATCACGTTGCACTTGGCCTGGCCTTGCTAATAAAACTGCAACAGCTCTTCTGGGCCCTAAAGCACTCAATTTAAAACATGCAAAAATCTCTATTAAATATTCAGATCGTAGACTTTACACCACTGGAAACAGTGTACACATTTGTTTTAAACTGTTTGTTTTCAACACCCTTTCCAGGTACCACAGTTAATAGGAAAATCATTAAGAAAACATTTAATTCAATCCCATTTTGTGTTCTGCAATTAACAGCTTTAAGCAATTTAAAAGCAAATATTTGGTTTTTATTGTAACTTATGTTAACAGGTGTTACAGCTCACTTTATTACAGCAAAGTAAAGAATTTGTCCTCATTTTGGTCTCATCTTCTCAGTCAGGAATCATTTGCAATTGAATTCTCTGTCAATCCCAAGATGGCCGATGAGACCAATTAGTCAAGAAGAGCTTTTATACAGGTTGGCTTCATGTTGTGAGTTGATGCTTTTAATCTGTTTTATGTATTGCTTTAAGATGCTCAAGTGCCAACAGATCCTGACAGCATACAAAATGCTTCTTCTCAATCTCGTGTTACAGTCACACAAAATGTGTCTCCCCAGAAGCCCCTGCAGACTCTAGGAAATGGCACATTTCTTTCTTGATACTTACTTACAGATCAATTCCAGTTTTCGTGAGTCTTAAAATTTTGTTGCACATGTTCCAGCCTCCAGATTAACAAGACACATTTGGAACTTTAGACGTTTTGATATCTCCGATTTCCTCATATGGCTGAACAAAAATCATACCTGAAGTGTAATTTCTAACCAGTGTTGGGGTATGTTACTTTTAAAAGAAACTTTGTTACATTACTCATTATTTATAAAAAAGTAAACAAATATGTTACATAGTTACTTATTATACAATATAATGTGTTACAAACAGTTCATTACTTCCGCAGTACCTTTTCTTGTACATTTCAATGGTCAGCATTTGTTATTAAATCCTACACACTAACATCGTAAACCCATACTGTATATGAAACTCCATGAAACTGACCAGAAATACAGGCAAATGTGATTATTTTCTTATGTTTTATAAATACTGCAGCACCCCTGGTTTGGACTTGAGAAAGCCATGTTCATCAGGTGGCCAAAACCGGTTTGAGGGGGTGGCAATACCTTGAGATGCCAGCTATAAAAAGCAGCCCCCTAAGCAGCAGGGAAGGTGGACGTGCAGAAACGGCACCTAAAGAGCACTTCGATTGCACCACCCAACTGCTAAAGCCCATTGACTCCTTGTCTTACACCTAGTGGTGCTGCGATGATCACTGGATCTCTGTGACTCTAACCTGGGAGGATTACATTTACTCCTCAGCACATGCAGGATTACATCTATATTTTTTATAACTTTTGTTCAGTTCTTATCACTTGATTGCATGCCACACACGTGCTTAGCCTCTTCCTTACTAGCGGTCACCAGATAACTGGAGCACTCCTGTGTGCAACGTTACACAGACAGCAGCAGACAACATCTTTGTGAAAAAAGGCAATGTTTCTGTGAAATAATGAAATCACTTTTTTTATAGATGTAGGAGTAATCTTCTGTAGTAATGCTGTAATACTGATCAGTTTTTGCTAAATAATACAGGTATTTTAACTTCAAGAAAATGAATATTGTATTGCATTACGTTACTCGCTGATTAAAAAAGCAATCTGACTACTTACCTTAGATCTTAGTTCTTTCTGCAATGTTCAGCACATTGAGGAGCGAGCTGTTGCCAATGAATTCCATCAGACATGATGGTTGGAGCTTCTTCCTACTCCAAGTCAAATGCTTCACGATCTTCTTGACAGGTCACCCACCAAGTCTTAAAAGTGTGCCCCTGCCTCCTTTTTCAATCTCTGGGTGTCAAACTCATAACTGTCTTGGGTATCAGGAGTACACGTTGGGCATATTTGATGACCAGTAATGATATCTTCTATATTCAGAGGCCACTCTTCTGTAGCACTTCCTTGTTGGCAATTTGATTAAGGTAAAAGATGCCAGTATGCCACTACATCTTCGCGCCCCCCTTTTTGTTACTTCACGCCCCCCAGGGGGGCCCGCCCCACAGTTTGAGGACCACTGGCATAATACGTTGTTCTGTATTCTCACAAAGCAGAATTTGGCTGGATCAAATTTATCGATGTCTTTAAGCAGTATGGGGGCCATTTCAGAGTGACCATTCATTGCTAATTCTTCTCTTCCTGGTTTTGACTTGATCCATCTCCTGATTCGTATCTCACTGAAAACATACCTCAGTCCGTACAAATCCTTTCTCAAGCTATAATGCACTGCTCACTTTGCCTCTCCCAAACTGTTATCATCAAAAGCTAAGTCACATTACTGGACTTTTCCAGTGATTTTGTTTGTTGCAGACATAACCTTAGTGAGTGAAAGGCAGGTACGACATACCCTCGTGACCGTCTTTCTTGTAGACTGACATGCCCAGTACCTCAGTCCAACCAGTCTGTGACCTGACCCTGCAAAATCAAACAGGTTTGATTTTGTCTGAAGTCATAGGGCTGGGCTCTGTGTATGTAAGAGATGAGAATCAATGAGGGCTTAGCTGGAAGTACAGTGCAAATAGTGCAGTTACAAGGAATAAGGAACTCTGAAGTTTTGGAACTCGGGTGTTTTGGACCTCGCAAACGGAAGAGAGGCTCATCTGTCAAATATCTTGTGTATTATGTGTCATGGAAGAATGAAAAAATGAGGAAAGATACTGCAGCTGAAATTGCTATACTTGTAATGCATTCATACAACACAGACTAATTCAGACAGCATGTTGTTGATTTGCTCGCTTTGCAAATGTTAAACTGTGTTGGAAATTTCTTATGACATATGATTTCTAATCTTGTAATTGGACTTATTCAGGCTAAAAGATGAGCAACATTGTCACCAAGTTTGTCATCCCCTCCAACTAGAAATTGTGTAATGAGCCTCCATCTTAATAGCATACAAAATACAAAGCCTCTGGGTGGTGAATGAAAAAATGAGATTGCAAGTACAGGTGACCAAAATGGGATCATATTCTGGGTTGCTGGTCTCACTCCTCCCTCTCAGCAATATGGGAGGACTTCACAGTAGAATTAGTGTAAAATCATTCTCCAAACCAAAAGGAGGCAGTCGAAGCCGTTTTGGCATGTAGACAGCATGCCTCCTTGATGAATCCTAAAGTATGTGTTTAAGATGCATTCCACTAGGAAAGGCTCAGACCCTAGACACACTTGAGGACTTATATCTCATCTGGCTATAGCATATGGGAATTTCACATGCTGAGAATACGGTGTCATTCATGTCTCTGGTGACTCTTCCTATGAAGTCAGTAGATGGGCTGGGAGAGCATGGGGTCGCTCGAAAGGGGGTTGTGGTGCTCCCGATATCTATGCAAAAGGATGAAGGTCCAAGTCTTTAGAGTCCTGGTGCTTCTTGTTTTACTATATGGTTGCGAGACATGAACGCTATCCAGTGACCTGAGACAAAGACCGGACTCCTTTGGTACTGTGTCTCTTCGGAGAATCCTTGGGTACCGTTGGTTTGACTTTGTGTCGAATGAGTGGTTTCTCAAGAAGTCCTGAATGAGGCACATTACCTGCATTGTGAGGGAGCATCAGTTTTGGCACTACAACCATGCGGCAAGATTCTCCCAAGGGTGATCCAGCTCACAGGATTCTCATTGTTGAGGACCCGAGTGGCTGGACCAGGCCAAGGGGACATCCTCGTAACACCTGGCTGTGTGCAGATAGATGGTCATTTCCACAGGTGGGACTGGACATTGTGTTTGCCTGGGGGTTGGCAACCAAGACCCCAAGCTGTTTTGTTGAGTGGTAGATGCAGCAAAGTGCTGTACCAGTACATGCTTCCCAACCTGACCTGAGAATATGGTCAGCATAGCTCAGTGTATTGCCACTGTGTCCCTGATCAGGATTAGTGAAAGTGATGGCAATGACTTAGAGTCATTTTAAATAGAAGACAATGTAGCTATATTCAAGTTGCAAAAACAGCTCTAACTTTGAGATGTGAACCTATGAAGCTACAATACAGCTCCTAAGTTACAAAAGAAAATAATGGTTAGATTACCACACAATATACTGCACCAGCCGCCCATCCTGTTGTCATGTATGCAGTGGCCATGTTATGTCAAATTTGCCTTCGACACTTTCCCCTATACTCAGCATTTTCCAGAACAGAGACTTGCTAGCCCCCTAAGAATGAAGCCATTATATTCACTGGATGGGTGCCCTTATCAACTTTGTTGGAATGAGTGGAACACCTAAAAATAAACATTTTCCTCCCCACTTTTGTTTTTAGTAAGCACAGACATATCAGGCTGATTGTATGCATATACAGCCCACACCAATACGAGTAAGGTCAGTGTCAAGCCACCACACACCCACAAATCTAAAGTGTTGTAAAGATAACTCACAAAACCTAAAGGTCAAGCTGATACACACCCTGCTGTCCCACACAAGTGATTTGAAATGGAAGAATAACAAAGTTACTTTCTAATGTCCTCAGGGTCTACAATCTAAAACTACCCGAGTTTTAAAGTGATTTATCTGACACACCTGTGCTTTGCTAGGACAAGGAGGGGAGGGAGTCCTGGTGACGGGTTAATATATGGATTAAGTCTAGGATATCTGTAATCCTTATATCCTAGTATGGACACAAAAGGTCACATCTGAGCACTCAAAGCCTCTAATTCATAGATCAAAGTAAAACAGCAAAGGGATGCTTGTCCATCAGGGGTGCTCTGTAAAATGTGGCAGGCTTCACTTCTGCATTCTTCTTAGCCACTCAATTTTGTTCAAAGGGGATTTAAACCAGTTTCAGTTTGTTACAAACAACATTGACAAACTCACTGACATAACAGCATATCTGTCATTGCCTGCTTCAAAACTAAATTGAGATATTACAAGCTGCTTGTGTGGTGGCAGCATAACTAAATCAGTGTACAGTACTTCAAAATGCCCTGTATGCTTAAAGGGCACTGCCTTTGGAGTGTTAACATACAGTAACAAAACATAAGGAAGCTGTTCAATTCGGGTTTATTTTATGTTAAGTTATAGTTTATTTTTTAATTGTAGTCATTTTGGTGTCATTATTTCCCCCATCTACATTCCAGTCCAAATCATCTGGACTACTTCCTGGAAGCAATGCCAAAGAGCGATCTAGGAGATGGACTGAAACAGAAGAAGGTGTCACGATAATAATCTTGCTTGTAGGAGGTGAGCTAAAACCACTTTCCAGTCAGTTGAGAATGTTCCTGTATTTCCAGATTTCCAAACACTTCTGCTGCACCTAAATTATGCTTACTTATTAAACTGATTTGTGTCTCCACTAAATAATGGATGTTGAAGTGGTGCATTCCTGCAAGTACTTGAGGATCCACATCAATGACAAGTTGGACTGGTCTCATAACACAGAGGGACTATATTAGAAAAGGCGGAGCAGGCTCTTCTTCTTAGGAGACTGTGTTCCTTTAATTTGAAGAATGACATCCTTAACGTCTTCTTCAACTTTGTGATGGCCAGTGAGATTTTCTACACTGTGGTGTGCTGGGCTTTAAGAGAGGCCCACCAAATCAGAAAGCGAATTAAAAGGGCTGGCTCAGTTACACGACACACTCTGGACCCCCTGGAGGTTGTAGTGAAGGAGAGCATTAAAACAAACACAAATGCCATTATGAACAATGCTGCACATCCTCTCTCTGACACAGTAACACTGAGGACTTTCAGCCAATGAATTATTCAGCAGAAGTGTGTCAAGAAGCGCTATGGGGGCACTACGCCTGCATAAGGCCTCATTGTGACTGTGACAGCAAAGTCAGAAGTGTTCTTTCTTCTTAAATCTTCTTCCTTTTTAGTCATTCTGGCGTGTTTTCAGGTGTGTATATGTTTTATCTATCTATCTATACATGTATTTATTTATTTAAAGAGCTTCTGTAAAAAGCAAGATTTACCCTATGGACCCTAGGGACAAAAAAATAATATCTATCTATCTATCTATCTATCTATCTATCTATCTATCTATCTATCTATCTATCTATCTATCTATCTATCTATCTATCTATCTATCTATCTATCTATCTATCTATCTATCTATCTATCTATCTATCTATCTATCTATCTATCTAAATAGATAGAAATTAAGCTCTGAATATTAATATATTTTATGTTTGTTTATCATGGCACCAGAGTGTGGCAATGTATTGCTTTTTAGTCAGTGGATTAAGATTTTACTGTACTCTGTACACATGCCACTACTACTACTACTACTGCTACTACCCTGGATGAACTATTAGGTTGCCCTTTGAAAGGACCTCTGGTTATACACCCTGGTGACCTTGGAGTTGGGCATGGAGATGAAGTGAGGGCTCACCTGGGGTGAAGGAGGACAAAGTAGCAGGCGAGGCAAGGTAAGAGTCAAAAGGTAAGCTGGGATCATGAAGGAGCAAGGCTTGGTTAAACGCGAGTGGGCTAGTTTTCACATGTAAGGTGCATTTCCCTCTTTCTGTTCACCCTTTGTTCAGTTTATCCCATATCTTCCTCAGTAAATGTTCATTTGCTTGCGATATTTCCTGTTGTTTCGGTGTACTTTAAGTTTTGCAGCTTGATCAGGAGTGACACCTGCATTTCACATTTTATACTGTATAAATAAACACATCAATACAGTTGCTTGCAGTTAGCTTAATGGAGAAAGAACATCTCTTTTTGGCTTGATGTAAAAATGAATAATGAATTGTAAATATAGAAACATAAAGCATTTTAGAAAAAAGGGAAAATAATGCCTTTCTGAGTCACAGATAATCAAATAAATCTCATGCAAGGAAAATGTACATACAAACTGTCTCTGAGACGTGATGGCTCACACCCACTGTCTGGGTGATTTGTCTGGGTGCTGTAACCATGAAAGTGATTAATGAAAGGAACAGCATAAAAACATCAGTTATGAAAAACTTAGTAAGCCAGGTATGACTTCTTAAAGTTTCTTAATATATCTACGTTGGTGTAATCAAAAGGAAAAGGTACCACGAGGTTTATGTATACATGAAGGTTACATACTGTCGAAAGATTTAATGTAATTTTTCATTGCCATCAGTTGATTATTGGCATGTTTAAACAACCTGCATTGTTGGGGTCTAGCTGGTACCTCGGCCTACCGTCAGTGCTGGGCAGGAGGTTCTTTGGAGCACATCTTCCCGCAAGCTACTACCAGCAAAGGTACTCCAACCATATGCTGGAGGCAATAGCTGATACCATCTGCAGTGGAATTCAACAGAACAAACACCAGCTCCCAATAAGGCACAACATTGCCTTTGTTAAGGCAAGAGAAAAACCTTAGGTGGGGCTCAGGGCCTCAGTTGGGCTGCTAGCCTCAGTGCGGAACTCTCACTGAAGGGTGACCTAGGAAAGCAGTTGAAGTTTCCGGAACACATTGCAAGGGTGACACTTAGGCCAGATTTAGTCTTAACATCTGACCAGTCTAAGCTAATAATCATGATAGAACTCAGTCTTCCCTGGAAAGACCAGATAAAGGAGGGCCATGAGTGCATATATCTCAAGCTGGTAGAGGAATGTAGAAGGAATGAGTGGAAGACCCAATGCAGACCCATCAAAGTGGGCTGCAGCAGATTTGCAGGGCTTTCCCTACATCGGGCATTCAGTCTCCTTGGCATTAGAGGGTTGCAGAAAAGAAGAGCTGCAGAAACAGCATCAAGGTGGTTGTGGATCAAGAGGGGCAATCCATAGTGTAGCATGCTACTTGGACACAATCTGGGGACTGATCTCCACCAGATGAGTCGCTCTAAGACCCGAAACACTTTATGACCCTGGGTTCATCACTTGGTGTATGAAAAGACAAACTAGAAACATAATAATAGGAAATTGAATATATTTTCTGCCCTTCTCATTTTCTATAAAATCTCCAGGAACTTCAACAGCCCAGTACCAGTGAGAAATAAGATATGTATTAATCGTGTACCAGTCTGAGCTTCACTCTCACAGTCACATCTTCAATAACCTCATTGTTACTCTTGAGCCTTTGCCCCTCTGTTTTTTTCTGACGATTTCAATAGTTTCTAAGATCCCGGGCTTTTACAGCATGCGCTTACACAGCTAGTATTTAAATAATTAAACAGATCTTCATTTTAAAAGTTTTAGTAAAAATTCATGGGAAAACAATTCACACAAAAATAGAAAAAAAAAATACGATTTAAGAAAAGTTATGTTCAAGGCACATACTGTATATCTTGTTTCATTTCTCTAAGTTTGGTCATACAGTCGTTAAGCATGGTTAGAAATCTTTATACCAATCTACTAATTGCAAACTTGTCTAACAATCCATGCTAGCAGTGAAACTGTTGCCTAACTGGCTTAATTAACACTTTGTTTTACAGATATAGCTATGAAAGTTCTATTTCATGTTTACTTACAGGGTGTAAAAGGCTATGGCATATTCTAAGTAACTATAAGAAACTGACACTCTATAGGAATTAAGCAAGCACTTATATAAATTTAACATTAAGCTTTAACTTTCCAAGATTGGCTCTTTCATACTCTGTGTTGTCCTTGTATGTTGCACCAATATTACCAAGACAAGTTCCTACTACACGTTAGTGTACCTGGACAATAAAATGAATTCTGTTTCTGATTCTGATGTTTTACTGTGTTGTTTGGAAAAACATTACAACAGAGCTGAATACAAAGTCTTAACTGTTAATCTATACCTTATATGGACTTCAAGTAAGGATTATGCCTCTTTGTAGCCAAAGGGCTTCATGCCATTATGAAATGCCACCTTTTATATTGTTCAGGTCAGTTTTCCATTTTTGTAGCCATAGACAGACAAGTCAGCACTTATGCCTGGATTATACTCTTTTTGAGTATTGGTAATGCCTACCTTCATTTTATGAAAATTAAACATAAACATATATATATATGCTTGAAAAAAACCTTTTCAGAACAGAGTGGCTTATGCTAAAGGAGCTGAATGACCGCGTCACTCCCGGTGTTGTTTGCTTTCTTAGTTTGCTGTGCAGCAGGCGGCCACACCTTTTCAGATGCTGGCTTTTCTAGCTCCTTGGTATTTGTGCAGTTGTTAGCTACAGGGGGTTTGGGGGTCACCGAAGGTGATGATCTGCAGGAGGTTTTTGCACCTTTCATGACAGAGATCACACTTTGCCACTTGTTGTTTTCATAATCCGCATCATGCAGATGTGTTTTCCTGACCCACAGCATTTTTTGAGAGTTTAGTTGTTATACCAATGCTTAGAGTTCACAAATGTCAGGGATGTGGATTTTTTGCTCATTTACAAAACAATCTGGACGTGAATCATTGTCAGCAGTATTACACATATTTAATATTAGTACTTTTATTCCATAAAAAATATCAACACATTTTCATTGCTTGTAAACATTTGCAGTAGGGCATGTGGTAGCTATCCACACCCAGAATAATACCAAAGAAGCAAAAAATAAATAAAAAATGAACATGGGGAGGGATGAATCCAAAGCAAGAGTAAAACAGTCAAAGCAGCAATTCTGGCCCTACTTTTGCTGAAGTGGCTCTTCCGATTACCCCTATTCCAGTTCCAATTAAAGCATTGCCCTTCTCACTTGTAACGCTACCCATACCATCACCCCAAACTCTCCTCCTGGCTCCAGATTTTGTTGTACCTTGGAAGCCTCTGATGGAATCATAATAATTCTTTGCATTTAAATAGCGCTTTTCTCACTACTCAAAGTGCTCAGCAATTGCAGGTTAAGGGCCCAACAGAGCAGAGTCCCTACTGGCATTTACAGGATTCGAACCGGCAACCTTCCGGTTACCAGTGCAGATCTCTAGCCTCAGAGCCACCATGCTGCCAAGTCCAGGAAACACTTCTGTGGTCACAGGCTGCTCTGCTTTTGCTACAGGAACACCAGGCTAGACATCCCTCCACTGGCACTTAGGAGTAGCCTTAAAAATGCCAGTTGTATCAGACAGCCTCCATCCTGCCTGTCTGAAAGAGGCAACATGACTCCAGCCTTTCTAACCGAGGCCTTGTGTTCACCTCCTTACTGTCTCCCTTCCACTTTTTATCTTTTAAAATGCAAAATGGTCCAAATTAATGTTGATTGGGACAATTTTCTATCTCTTAGGTCAAGACTTTTTTTTTAACTTCCTGCCAACACTTTACAGCTTCACTGTCTTTTGTAGGTCAGGGTTAGGCACCCTGGTGTCAGATTCGTCACACACTCCCTATTATCCCTGGAGCCCTGTTCCTGCCCAGGCCGTAGGTCTTCTTTCTGTGTACTGGTAGCAGAAGTACTGCTCCATAGCAGCTCCTGTGTTCTCACGTAAGAATCGACAGGACCTTTGCTGCTACCAGTGTGGCATGACTTTAACTTTAGCAACCTGCTAATATTCTTGTCCTGGTGACCTCGTGACAGATGCTGACAACTAATAATATCAATTTAAGGAACATCTGAAACAAAAGGAAATCATGTTTAAACACACAGCCATCATAATACATTAACATGTACTCTTTATTATGTGTTTATTTAACTGTATAATTTATAAAATATTAAGTAGGAATTGCCATTGTTAGTTAATCAGTACATCCGTTTTGACCAGTGGTGCTCATGTTCAGTCCTTGGAGACACTGAGGCCTGACCAGCTTCACAATCAGTGAGCCAGTCTAACTTTTGCTTGATCTCATTTTTACCTGGCTTGTTTTCCACTTTAGTCACCTATTTGTTTATTTTGTTTGAGTGTTTGTATGAATGTATTTTGTTTATTTATTGTTATCTTTTTTTGTAGCTGCAATATAGTACTTTCTTCTACTTCTTGCAAAGCATTTTTTGGTATGAAAAGGTGTTATATAAATTAAATGTTGTATAGTATTCTGTAATTTATATTCCCAAATGTCTGTTCTGTGATTGACTTCATTTTAATTCACATTTCTGTATGGAGTTTACTCCCATGATTATACCTAAATATTGACAACTAACAAACAACAAAGGAGATCTGGGTGAAAATAACACTAAATGCTAAATGTGCAGTGGTTGCTTCTGCATTATAATGAATTGGGTGTTTATTAATAAGCAATGGCTTAAATAACTAGAATATTTAAAGAAACAAAAGCTTAAAAGGTAAGGAGGCAGTTCAATACTATTATATTAAATACTATTGAATCAGAGAAATGGAACTCACAAAACCAGTTTACTTTCTACCGCCTGATTGTGAAGCTTCTTCAGTGAATTCACACAACTATCACCTTAAAAATTTACCTTTTCTCACTTGCCTTATAACTGCATTTTTATCCTGTTTTTTGTTATACTATCACTTCTCTCTCAGGCTGTTCGCTTACTCAACTGTACTGTGCTGTTTTTTGTAATTTCACTTTAAGTTGATAATTGTAGCAGATACTTGAAAGCTCTCGCGTTAATTGCCTTAGTTTGAAATGTAACCTTGATTGCTTTGTAAAGATCTCTGTGATGGTGTACTCTGTGATTGAAAATAAAGATCGATTGATCCTTTCCTGAAAGAGCGCTGCTTTTGGCATTTACTGAAGGAGAGCAACACAATTGTGAATTACTAGGGTCAAAAAAATAAAAATGGTCCCATCAAGCCTACCTAAAATATTATCTGGGATGAACATCAGATGCTGGCGCCCTGCCCGGCGTTTGTTTCCTGCCTTGCGCCCTGTGTTGGCTGGGATTGGCTCCAGCAGACCCCTGTGACCCTGTAGTTAGGATATAGCGGGTTGAATAATGGATGGATGGATGGACATAAGTTCAGAAGATAAAAATATGAAACTGTGACTTAGTAAAGAAAAAAAGGTTTCTATTTATTCTTATATCTTACTTCAGAGCTAGTTTGTTTATAAAAATAAATAATATAAAACCAAATCTGATGTACAGGAATTGTAGACTTAAATGATATAGAGATATGTCTTTTGACAAGCAAATAAGCAGATCATTTGCATTTAAAAAGTAATTTGCATGTATCATATATCATATATCTACTAGCTGTACCCAGTGGCTGCACCCACATAGTAGTGAAACAGGACAAACTTTAAAAATCAATAGACGTTGGCACTATATCTGATCGTGTTCAGCTCTGACGGGAGAGCGTTCCCCATGTGGGGAGAAAAGCACATGGCCGTGATATCTCTGGCAAGCAGCAGCTACCCTGTAAAAGAGATGGAGCTCTGATATCTCTCTCAAAAATGTTAAAGGTTACTCCTTAACAATCTGTAGATGATAATGTCTGTTGAACAAACAGGTATCACTAGCTAAGCGGAGGCAAGGTGCACTCCAAAACGTGGCGAGACGTAGACCAACTCGAACAGAGGCTGGTGAGTGAATGAGGAAGGCCCCGCCCCCCTGGTCTCGGCCCACAGCCACTCTCTTGGATTTGCATAAATACATCGGTACCGCAAGCGAACTATGGTACTTATTGCAATGAGAGAAGTCGCAAAATCAATCGGAAAGTTCAAGCAAATTATAGAAAACATCCAGATCTAAATCCGGTAAGTAATTCTCTTGTGAAAAGCAGACAGACATACAGACAGAACGCACTTGGACCACGAAATTTTTAAAACCGTTTCTTAGCGAGCACCTATGGGCCAAGGGTAACCTACATTCCAAATTTCAAGTTCCAAGTCCTCATGGTTCAGGAGATTTCATGATGAGTGAGTCAGTGGTATTTGGCTTTTATACAGTATATATAGAAGATATATTATACAGGGTGGTGCAGGAAAATAGGAAATGTTCGAACTAGGTGTTGGCAACCCAGGGATGTTGGCGGTTATCTGGGACCAATGCAACTTCGTTTAGAAGCCCTTGCCATTAGTTATAATGGAGCAGTGGAGTGGTGCGCAATAAGCTTTCGCTGTGAGAGTGTTACATAGGAATGGTGATAGCGTGACTGCTGTGCAAAGGGAATTTCGGCATCATTACCAGTTAGGATGTCCCATCCCGTCTGCTCATGCGATTACAACACAGTTGCGTAATTTTGAACAAACGGGTTCAGCCTTAAACAAGAAGTCCCCATGTGGAGCCACTTCGCATACTGCCCGAGAATCGATGGCAGCTATTCGACAGTTGTTTGGAAGGCGTGTCATTTCATGCAATGGTGACATTCCATGGCCTTCGAGATCCCCAGGTCTCACTGTTTGTGAGTTTTTCTGTCCCGACATCTTAAAAGTCAAGTGTACTGCACACGTCCTCCAAGTATTGCTGAACTAAAAAGGAGGATTGAAGAGGAAATCGCTGGCATTCCTCTTGACATGTTACATCGAGCAATGCAGAATTTCCACAACAGGCTGTCAGAATGTGTACGGAGAACATTTTTATAACGTTTTCTTCAAAACATAAAATGAATATTAAATGAATATTGATTACCATCATTAATTGAATATCCTGTACAATACATTTTATCATTAAATGTATTTTGTAATTTGTTCATGCAATGGACGTCAATTGAAAATTTCCCATATATATATTTGGCATCCAAGAGTAATTTTTTCTTTGTTGCAGGTTTCTGTAATAACCAATTAGAATTTAAAATGACTAATTAGAGTTAAGCTAAGGATGTTGACTATTAGAACACTGAAGGAATGCCTGATAAAAATGAGAGCTTGGAGTTTGTACCATGC
This sequence comes from Erpetoichthys calabaricus, assembly GCF_900747795.2. Taxonomy (NCBI): domain Eukaryota; kingdom Metazoa; phylum Chordata; class Cladistia; order Polypteriformes; family Polypteridae; genus Erpetoichthys; species Erpetoichthys calabaricus. The sequence continues at coordinate 59,050,421 of NC_041403.2, read as the reverse complement.
GACTGGGGCCCTTGCCTGGCCGGGACGCATCCACGCTGGAAGGACCGGGGGAGCAAGAGTGGCCAGAGGGTAATTTTCCCCGGGACTCTGAGTTGGAGCGGTGCCTCGAACTCCCACATGGCTTCATGGGAGTTGGAGTTTGGGGCTGCCAGGGGGTGCTGCAGCAGGAGCTGATGAGCCCTTGTGGGCAGTTCTCCTGCCACACCCAGAACTGCTGCTGGAAATAAGTCATCTGGCACCTGGAGCATTTAGCACCTGGAGCATTAAAAGGAGCCAGCAGCCACTACTTGAGGGGCAAGAGTCGAGAGGATGAGGACAAAGCTTTCTGAGGAGGAGTGGAGGAGAAAGAGAGAAAATAGGACTGGGAGAAAAGAAAAAGTGAGAGACAAAGAAAGAAGAAAAGAGGAAAGAAAGTTTGTGTCTGGGCTGTTGGGGACACCGAACTGTAAATAAATCACAGGTGCTTTTTGTACTTGTGCCTCCAGTGCCTGTCTGTGTCGAGGTTAGCCTTTACAAGTTATATGTAAATGATAAATTAGAAATCACCAATTTAAAACAGTAATAGCCATTAGAAACATTAGTAATGTCTTAGCAGTATTTTAAAATCAATTTAATGTTATCTAGATACGACTGAACTTCTAACTGGTAGTGAATGTACAGTTATAATGTATTTACAGTTCTAATTACAATTATACATTTATTTTCGCAAAAAAAGATAAAAATCACAAATTACAGTGTTTTTTGTGGCCTGGCCTGTCCCAAATTCATAATATAATCTCACAAAGATAAAAGGCCGAAGCCACATTGCCTTAGGAAATGGATCATTTTGGCCCCGATCAGATCTTGTTTTGACTTTATAGTACTTGTATAGGCAGTCCTTAATTCTTTTTCTGTTGTAACTGTTATGAGTTCACCCAAAAGTTAGGTCTGGGTATGGTTTAAGTGAGTCATCTTTGCCTCTACCCTGGGCTGTGACATCTTCTCTTAATAGGCAGGTGTGTAGAAAATGGTTACTCACAAAGATATGTAGTGATAAACGGCACAAGATTTTTACAAGCTTACCTGGCAGGAACTGAATGAGCCTGCAGCACATTAAAATTCATCCATTCTAGACAAATTATTTATTGCCATGGGAATCAGATCCTTGTTGGTCAAATCTCCATTTCTAGCAGAATCAATTGAAATGATTCAAATAGACTGTCATGTTGATGACCAGAATAACCCTGGGAGGAATCTTACATGCAGACTAATTACATTCTCTGTCTGGAGATACAGTATGAGGGTAGGGCATAGGCTGTTCAGTTGATGTGAGTTAGAAACATTTAGTCATCCTTTCATTTGTTAAACCCACTTAATGCAGGGATGGTGTCATTAGCAACGTTAGACACAAGATAGAATCCATCCCAGGACTGGATGACTTTCATTTTATTTCATGGGAATGTAAACTGGCATAGTTGTTGTATCCCAATCTTCTCTTCATATGAGCTATTCTGATGGTGCTGAGGATCAGACTCTTTTAATGACAGACCCTAAAATTGCAGATTAATCAATCCACCTAAGTCTATCCTTCCATCAGAAGTCCATTCTAGATTTGCACAAACCCCACAAACCAATATAGGGTCTGCTTGTTTTTAAGATTACTTGAGTGTGTCTTCTGGAATTCTTCTTAGCTTTCTTTCCTTGTAGTTATTTTTTGACCTGTATATTTTTCAAGCCTCTTTCACATATAATGACATTACTCTCCTTTGTATGTTGTCCTGGTTGTTCAGTAAACACAACAGAAATCAAATTTAACATGAACTCTTCACCGGGGTTATGCACTTTCATGGGCAGATTTTTAACTACCTCAATCTGATGTTCCATGAGCCCTGTGAAATTGACTGCGTCAAGAAAACCACCGAGGTTCTTTGTGGGACAGGAAAACCTCATGTTCCACACCCACCTTTTGGCAGAGCACTTTAAGCAGGCACACTTAACCCAGATAACTTTCTCGCTTGATGCTGCCATTGACATTACCTCCGTCAGGTTAAGGCATGTAGACCTTTGAGGCCAAGCTGTATCTGTACTCTCAAGTGGTAATGGAGTCTCAGTATAAACCACAAGCTTTCATCTTCAATCCTCACTCATGTGCTATGTGACCATAAATAGCTCAAGTCTCCTGATGGTTTTTCTGTTATAAAAATGCATGAAAACCTCACAAAAGCATGTTGGGATGATACTCACTGTCAAATACAGCTGCCTTGCTGTGAATGTTAGTTACATTTGGAGCTACATCACATTGGCAAGTCAAATTATGAAACAAGTTAGAAAAAGTATGCATGGCGTAACTTTTAGGTGCATTCTGGGACATAGTTTACTGTTTTCAAAGTTTTATTTTTTTATTTTCTTCATCATAGAGTCAAATATCACAGATGTTAAATATTTTTGTAACACTGAGTCACATCCAAAAATAAAAGTGATACAGGTAATCGAATGTAATTAATTGTTTTATTAGAGAGAATACTTTTTAGCAGTACTTTGCAATATCAAATAGTTAATATCCGAGACAAAAGTCAAATAGCTAAGCATGTTTAGGATTGGCCAGTAGTTGGATGGGAGACCATCTGCTAAAAGCTTGGGTGGCTGCTGGAAGTGAGGCCAGCAGGGGGCGTTTACCCTGTGGTCTATGTGTGGATGCCAATGCCCCAGTGCAGTGACAGGGACACTGTGCTGTAAATAAGGCACCGTCCTTCGGATGAGATGTAAAGCTGACATCCTGACTCTCTGTGGTTATAAAAGATCACTGAACATCTTTCAAAAATAATAGGACAATTCCAGCCAGGTCATTATGGCCTACTAAACACCCCAATATCTAAATGGCTAACTGTCAATCTCATGTCTTCAGCATCTAAAAACTAATATGTGGCGAGTGTACTGGCACTGGTGGATGCTGCACATCGGTGTTGGTTGGAATAGCTCTCTCCTCTCTTAATGTAAAGCACTTCAAGTGTCTTGAAAAGCGCCTTTTAAATGTAATGTCTTCTTCTTCTTAAACAGTAGACTCTAGCTCAAGTAATTTAAAATCTCTTTATTAAGTGTTCGTTTTGAATAGTCTTTGGTTAATTGTAGTTCATATTTCTTATATGCGATTTTTGAAAGAATTATGCATTTGTGAGTTAAGATATCTGTTGAACTCTCAACCTGAAGTTGCTGGCTGCAACGGACCATGATGACCATTGTAACAGTTTGCTGATAAACTACTGTATAGTGTCACAGAAATTTTTCATTGTTTAAATCTGCAGATAATGCAGCTAAGTGTTTGTTTTTGGTATAATGTGAATGCCGAGTATACAGTATGTTTATTCCCTTTATGCTTGAAGAGCCATACTTACAAAAGTCTTTCAGTATTTCATTAATTTCTAGACATTTTGTTTTTCTTTTTTGAATTTTTAAGATAATTTACCTCATTTGAGCTGGCCAACTTCAAAAACCAAGAGAAGTAAGTTAGCATAGCAGAGATTCACTCACCTTTCATGAACTTGCATTCTGGATCTGTTTAGCTGAAAGAAGCAAAATTTGAAACCGTAAACAAATCTGTAATTGAGGCTACATGGACTGTTCCTCTACTTTTTAAGATAGATGAGTTCATAAATTTGCTAACTTTTAAATGGGAGTTTTTGAAAGTTCAAAACTTTCTAAAGAATTTGTACATAAATCTTTCTCATGAATTATGGTTCATCAGATTTCAAGTTGCATCCTTTGGCAGGAGGGGACATTTCGTTTCTTATCTTCTCAACATATTTAGAAATGCCTGAGTGATCCCAATATGAAATTTTCCACAAGGTAGGCTGAAATAATTTTTTTTTCTGTAGCCTCCACTGTATTTCCCTTAGGGGGTTTAAATCTGCTAGCTGATGGGGCAAACCTGACAAAAGAATAAAGCACACAAAATGCCATGTTGTAGATCCCATTGTACTTTTCTTGGATCAGAAACTAGAGAAGAGTCAGATGCTATCCTGCAGTGGCAAGCCCACAAACTTAGAACAGGGAAGGGGTGAACAGAGGATGGAGTGGAGAAGGAGTCAAGTGGAACAAGAAAGACGTGAATGCAGCCATGTTAATGCAGTTTTCCATAAAAGACAATCGGCAAATAAATATGTGAATACTGACAGCCACCCGGTACTAAGGACTATTTTACTGATCAGTGTTTTATTGGCCTCTTTTATAAAAACTGCTAGAGAAACTTTCATTTGCTTAGGATTGGGTGTCCTGTATTTAATAATTAATGTAACATCTACACAAGATATGTGATCACAAACCCAGAGAAGACAACAATGTAAATCAAGACGCTTGATGAATGTGGTGAATGCCCATCAGACATGCTTGGTTAGCTAATAGCTAAGTTGTCCCCATATATCATCGAGATGGGTTTAGATGAAGAAGATCATGTTTCACTAGCATATTGGAATTCTATGAGGAAGCAACAAAAGCATATGACCAGAGGCTTGCACATGATACTATTAATCTACATTTTCAAAACCTTTGATAAAGTCCCTAAGAAATTCCTAGCAGCTATGTTACTTGGCAATAAAGTTCAAGTTCAAGTTCATGAGAGGATTGTGAACAAACTAAAAGGAGCCAGATATGATTGCAAAACTGGTTTAAACATCTGAAGCAGAAGGGTTATGGTGTAAGGGTTTGGTGACCTAAATGATCTCAAAAAGAAAATAAATATTGAACTGGTTAAGCTTACAGATAACACTTGACCTCATGAAATAGCAAACAGCTAAGTATTCACCGAATCAGTACAGATAGGTCAGCAGAGAATTCAGACTTGATAAATCTAAATGCCCGGGGTTTATTTTCTGCCTTGTGCCATGTGTTGGCTGGGATTGGCTCCAGCAGACCCCCGTGACCCTGTAGTTAGGATAAAGTGGGTTGGATAATGAATGGATGGATGGATGGATGCATAAATCTAAAGTATTACATGTAAGGAATAAATGTATTAGATTTGAATAAACAATGGGGTGCCTGAAACATGAAAGTACACCTTATTAGAGGGGCTTAGGAGTGGGCTCATCACTATCTAACCAGACGATGTACAGAAGCCTTTAAGAAGACTAACTGGACTGTTAGGTTATATATCACGATATGTGGAGATCAAAGTAGATAATGTTTAAGTTACACAGGGCAGGCCAGAACAAGTTATACAGTATCTTTTCGTACTTAACTATGGACTTATTTTTTTGAGGTGAAATAAAGGAGAAGGTTGTGGAGAGAAAGCCACAGTGTTGTTGAGAGAAAGTCACAGTGGAAGAACTGAAGGAGTTCATCTTGCGCGCACTTATGGACATTGATTCTAACCGGAGTGTATTTGTTACTATGTGTCACAGTGTCAGGGACAGGTTCCAGGAATGTTGCAACATTGATGGAGAACATTTTGAGCACCTAAGATATTAAACAGGACCCGATCACTACTGTATACTGTCACACATGTACGCATGGGAGGCAGCTAAAGGGCTCGAAGGAAGGTAATTCCATACCAGACTAGGGAGTGGCAAGGTGCACTAATCCCTTCTCTCTTTCCACTGCAGACCCATTACGAAAAATTCCGCCTGGCATCCATGACGCCCCTTCCAGGCCCAAACCTGATGATGTCACTTCTGGTCGTGAGCCCGGTGATGTCTCTTCCAGTTCCGGTCATAATTACCTTACTTCCTCTGCTGCACTTTAAAAACCCACCATCTCAACCTCACCAGTCACTTCTATTTTGGACTCCATTCTATACATACTTGTATACAATATCAGTCATTTTTGCAGCCATGATCAATTATACAGGAGGCTGCCCCAAACTTTTTTCTTGGCTCTTGTCACATCTTTGAAGCCTCACCTGGAGTACTGTGTACAATTTTGGTCTCCATATTACAAAAAAAAACACATAGCAGCACTAGATAAAGTTCAGAGAAGATTAACTAGGCTGATTCCAAGACTGAGAAGTATGTGCTATGAGGAGATAGCATGGTGGATTGCAACTGTTACTTTAAAGTGATCTCGTTAACAAGAACAGATGAAAAATTGTTAAGGGAAAATTTCATACAAATGTTAGAGATTTTTCTCAGAATCATCTAGAAGTAAAATAATATGCCAAGTAGTGTGGTGGAGATGTTCCAAGCTATCTAGCCAAGTGATCATTGCTCATTTACAGTGGCCAGACTACTAGAAGAGCATTCAAAATGATCTGAATTATATACAAATGGTTAGGAAAGGCACACTAGCACCCACAGTGACATGTGCAGGCTGCACTGGTCTAACGTTCTTTGCTAGTAGGTGTCACTAGAGTTTGTATGGAGAGTAGGGGCAAACTGTTACATATTATTGAAGTTCATGGGTCAGATGCTGCTGTGCCTTCTGTAAGTTTGAAACAGAGCTCAGTGGTGTGTTTTGTGTGGAAGCCAGAAACTTCTCAGTTACAAATTATAATTATCTTAGCACCCTAATGGAAAAGAGTAATAGTCCAGAAAATGGAAACAATGAAATGTGGTGAGAATATAGTTTTTGCAACAGGAAAAAGTTGAAAAACAGAAGGAGCAAAAAACAATCTGGGGTCAATTCAAATATTAGGTGTCCAAAAAAAATTACATGAAAGCAAGAAAGACTTGGCTATCTTAGAATCCTTTCCCTAAATAAATATTGATAACCTTCAGACAATACCTGTTTAGGAAATAAAAAAAGAAAAAACATAAACTTGAACATCAGGCGTACCTTGCCACCATCTTAAATAGTGATCACACAATGATGTAATTCATCACATAATCATGTAGTTGAAAAATTGCAGTGATTCCATAATGATGTGTTAAGAAGTGATACATGCGAAGAAAATCTAAAATGGCAATGCAATGATGTCACTACTCTAACAATATAATAAATAACAGAACACAGCCTAAAATTAACATTCATAACATTAGGTCCAAAGACACCAGGAAAAAAAAACAGAGGGGGCTATGGTACAAAAGTTCACTCCCTACCAGTGAACAATCACCTTGGTGTTGGGAAGCAGAATGGATTTGTTCATTGGCAGTGAAGAAAGAAAGACGTGAGAAAAAAGTGATTGAAAAGGTAGTACTTGGCACCTACTGCGTCAGTCATGTGAAGCGTTGATAGGTGTATTGTTGTGATGTGTGCTCTACATTTAATCTGCTTTTACTTTTCTTTACTAATGATGCTGTCATTTAATCCTTGTCATGTTTGGGGATTGGAGCCTAATGAAGCCCATTAACATAATTCAACACATTAAAGTTCAAAAGCTGTTGTACTCCACAAAAGCAAAACATTTACATTATATACGTTCACTAGCCTTTGTTATAAACCTCCTTACCTGCTCATTTGTAAAGGCGTTTTGTTTTATGTTCTTTCTTGAGGACAAATACAGGTGTGGCTCTTTCGTTGTCACAGTGCTTTGACAGAATGGGCTGAACTGCAACGGGATAATTTTTCTAAAATGACTAACGTTGTCAAAGATGTGCCTTTTTACTGCTTTAACATTTGATGCAAGTAAGCACCAGCTACAGTGTATGCAAGTCTACTAGTGACACTCATATTTTCAAATCTTTTGAGCACAGAGAAATAAAGAGTGAATATTAAAACTATAAGAGCTCCCATTTCATTTTTCATATCCAGTTGAAAGGAGTTACGGTTGCAACAGGAGTATTCAGTACACTACATGTATATACAGCATATGTGTTGTCACGCAGGTACGTTAGAGGATCACCTTAAATAAATAGCTACAGTAAGTTGTCCCTATATTTCATTAAGATTGGTTGAGATAAAGGGGATCATAGTTCTCTAAAATGCTGGAATTCTATGAGGAATGAACAAAAGTATAATAGAGAAGTTCATATGATATTATTTACCTTCATTTTCATTCAATATCTTCATTTTTATCATAGGTAAGCAATACACCCCGAGCAAAAGGGGTCCCTGTCAATAACATTGTTTGTTCTTTTTCCACCCACAGCGGTGGATTGATGCCAAGAAGTCACAAGTGTAAACCATTTGTCTATTTGTTAGAAATTAAATATACAAAAGAATGAAAAAAAGAATGGAGAAAACACAGCACCATAACCAGATGAAACAAACAGATCCGTGCTGCTCTTCTAGGCTTCCCGTCACAAGCACTTGAACTTCAGTCTTATCCCTTTCTACTCTGCCACAAAAACACTGTTCATTTGTACATTCTCTGTCTCATGGCCCTGGCCTTTTCCTACCGCTAGTGTACTTATACATCAAACTCTCCTCTTAAATCATTTTGGTCCATGCTGATCTCTTGTCCATAGAACCTGTGTATCCCTTGAAGGACCTAAAATCAGATAGTTACTGCCTCCATTAAAATAACAATGCATTCTTAATCTTCTTGTTTGCTAAGTCATGTGCTGCGATATAATGGAAAGTTCTGTAATGTGCATATTTTGAAATGTTAGTTTTATTTTGTTTGCGTTATTATCATTTGTTATGCTGTCTTTCTGTATTTTTTATAATTTTTCTTCATGAAGGGCACTGTCAATTCGTTTTGTGCATTCTTGAATTGCCCCAGCCGTGATGCTGTTGTTAGCAGTGGTGCTTCATTGCTAACATGTGGAAGTTGTGACAGTGAAATGCTTTTTGGGATAGTGACCTGCTGTACAAGTCTTTACAAGTACAAGACTTTGCGTACAAGTATTTGGATAATGTGTAAAAACCTTTATGCATTAATTAGTGACAAAATCATATTAGTTAGGAACTTGCTAGTTTCATTGACTTTGAACTTTGGGGTACATACTGGAGTTTTTGTTATTTGGTATTCTTTGTCTTTCTTTTTTTTATTTTACCCCAGCTCATTCCTAACCTTTGTGTTTTCTCTTTCACCTCCTGGTCCTAATACCCTGTTTTCTTTTTGAACTGCCTCATTATCATCTTGGCATAAGAGAAGGTAATAATTACACTCCCAAGCAAACCTCTCAGAACTCACATTTAAAAAGACGCAGGCCCAGTTTTACCCTGAATTGAGATTATGGCCTTTCCCTTTCATAAATGCAGATGGTTTAGCCTTTTGCTACACTTTCTGACCTATCTGTGTCTCAGTTTTAGTCAGAGGGTCTGCCCCCAGTATCCTGGGAGAATTTTATTATCTTCCGCACAGGAAGTCATTCTCTCTCTCTCTCTCGTGCTTTAAAAAAAAAAAGAATACTTCTGAGCAACTCGCGCATTTACAAGACTCACTGACTTCAGGAAGTTCCATTTTCCCACGCTGCCATGTAGAATTGATTCTTTTTGCCAGCATCTTTGTTCCTCCCTCTTTGTCTCTTGCCCCATGTCTGGCCCCTATTCTATCCAGTGAAAATGTCTTGCCTATTTTGGCCTTTCCTACCCATTGCTTGTAGAAAGCCCATTACCTTCTATAGACAGCAGGACTAGGTTACTCTGGAGGACTCCAGGAATGACAGATGGAGAGCCACACTGGTAGCAGAAAATGTCCTGCACATCATTGTGGGAATCCTGGGGCTGGTACATCTTGTATGTGGAATGCCTGTTGCAGGGTACTAATGTGAGTTAGCGTTACAGCCAAGGTGAAAGCATGAAACAGGGCAAAAAACACAGGGATGCTAGCAGAAGCGACTATTTTTAGTACAGGATATCTGGGGTGATGTAAGACTAGAAGTGACACTAAGATGTGGTTGAAAGTTGCTTCATGTCCAAAATTATTGAATTTAGAATCAGGAATAGAGTATGACGAGCAGTCAGCAGATGGTAGTAAGGGAGGCAGGAGTCTGAAGAGAGGCATAGGCTACATCTACACTACTATATTTTCATTTAGAAATGCAGACATTAGTCTGTTTTTGCCTTATGTCCACACTACCTGAGTGTTTCTAACTCCTGAGACTTTGAAAACCAGACTCTGGAGCCATATATTTCTGAAAACGCCAGCTGGCCATTGCATTGTGGATGGATGAAAATAGATGTTTTCTTCTTGCCTACACTGTACTTTTGTGTTGTTTTTGTGTTTGTTCCTTCCTTTACTGTTTCTATGATATAGTAAACCAGTGGGCTTCGCCTCCTGCTCGTTTTGCTCGTCAACCCCCCTCCTGCCAGGGCTATGCACCGTTGTGAACAGGGGGGCTGAACACACCCCAAGAAGACGCAGGCGCTCCTCTGAAACCCCTCTTAAATGGTGATACAATGGGAAACAAATAACAGTTGTTTTTTTTACCTCCTCTTTGCTTGATCAACTGCTGTCTTGCTGCTGCTGCCATGCCCGCATGATCTGCATTTTGTGCGGTGCTTCAAATGTTTAAAAGCCTGTACAGCACCTGTCCTTTTGTCTCACCGCCTTCTCTCTTTTGTCCCCCAGACATCCTCAAACACTATGCAACTCTTTTCGCTGTTCCATTATTTCACCAACTAACATTTTCCATTCGTTCGCGCTAATGTGATCTTTACTCTCATTTTTTTGTGAATTTTGAATTTTCCTACTTCCATTATCTCTAACCTGTTCTGCATGTGTATCACAGAACTTGCTTCCAAAGATTGACGTGACTTGTCCGTCTCACAGGATGTGAAAGTGTCTCTCTGTCTCTCTTCCAAAGATCACGTCTTGTCGCAGGAAATAATTCTTGGATCGTCACAAGATTTTTTTTATAATAGAGAGATATGCCATTTGTACCCTTCTGGGCCTCCTTCAGATTTATTCTATCCGTCTAATGATAGTGTAAAGTTAAAAAAATACAACAAAAATGTTTTATGAAGTGTATTATTCATTTTAGTATTATTTTGCCAGATTGGATAGATGCTTGTTATTCATGCTGCACAAACCTTGCCGTTTCTTAGTTATTACCTGTACAGTATGTTTTAGGTTAATGAAACCAATTTTCTTTAATAATATGCATGAGTCACATCATTGGTTTGCAATTTTTTAAGGATTCAACTGTTTGGGTGAAAAATCATTCAAATTAATTTTTTAGTATTTGAACCCTTAAACATAATAAGATCATTTGTATTTCTTATAGATTGTTTGTATACTTTTAATCCTATCCTTCTAAGATACATAAAAACTAACAAAAGGAGGGACTGAACAGAAAGGAAGCTTCAGTGACCTGACTGCATCTGATAGTTCTCTGACACAGTCCCAGTTTACAATCTAAATTATGATCTAGTGGAGGCTGCTGATGCACACATTTTTAGACTGCATTTCTGCTCATTTTTATTCCCATTTTGCTCAATTAATTTTCTCCATTAAGCTCTGATTCATCTTGCTGTAACCTTGGTTCAGAATTACATATGCCGGTTGTCTGGTGTTTGGCTAATGGCTCTGTGCTGTCTTATTCATTCTGATGCATGTAGCCTTTCGTCATTGAAAGCTTTTCCTTCACTCTCACCTTGAACTGAAAAAAATCACGATCATAGAATTAAGTTAGGGGCATCTGCTTGTCCCTATTGATTAACTACTGCATTGTGATTTTCTGGAATCAAGAATAAATATTGAAGTTATGAACTGGTGAAATAAATGAAATATGTAATCTTCCTATGCTGCACTGAGATGTCATTACCAGTTTATATTTTCATCATTTATGGAATTGTTTCCTTGTTTATTTAATACTTATTCAAATTATTAACTGCACTCATGTTTTTTGTTTTAGTCCAAAACACCCAACCAGATTAATGTACTGTGCATAACCTTTACATTCTGTAAACCTTTCATTTTTACATCAGGTCAGGTCAGGTCAGGTCAGGCTTACCTTCTCTTAAATTTAAATTTTAATTGCCTGCCTTTTCCTAGTGATCTCAACATGATGACACCAAGAGCAATCTGGTCCCCAATGCCCCTTAACAGAATATAACAGAAGAATATAATACTTGTAATGAAAAGCAGTTTTGTGTTGTTTACACACCAGGCAATCACATTGATGAGATTTGTTTTTGGCTTAATGTGCCTGCAACTGAAAGAAATTAGAATTTTTAAATATTTCTTTAGATTTGGACCAGTGAATGGAAAGCACCGTTATAAATTAGACAAGGATGTGGTCAGAGGAGAGGTTACAAGTTTGAATACCAGAGAGCACTAAAGAATACTGAGATGCCAAAAGATGAGTGCTAATCAGAAAGAAAAGTCTTAGGCAGTGAAGCTAGGAATTTTACCCGGACTGTTCTTCCACAAAGTTTATTTTGTTTTAATCAGATCCATCAATTAGATACATAAGCTTTTAACCACCATCTTTATAGGTAGGACAAGATGACTCACACCATCACGTTACCTCTGTGTCATATGACAGGTAATGGGCATAGCAACAACAACAAATCTGGCCATGGAAAAGCAAAATAGTCACAAAATGAAAGGCAACCATCCAAAACACAAAATACAAAATGGTATTAAAGTGACATGATTTCAATAATGTTAAAAATAAACAAAGATTGTATGCTTTATAATTTTAAAAATGCAACCAATAGAGCTATAACACAGATTGATGACACATTTTCAACCCTCCCGGCTTCAGGGGGTTATTTAGCCAGGTAAGTCCCTCAATATTATATCAAGCCTCTTCACCTACACTGTCACGTATACTCTTTTGTTTTTGGATATTTGGGACTTTATCACACCATGCCCCTCTTTGTATTTCAGATGCCCCCCTTATTATTTTTATAAATGGACCTTCAAGTAAGTAGACTGAGAAAATATTTATTCAGCCCTGCTGTCATTAAAACTAAAGAAGTAAATGAGTTAAGAATTAAAGGATATGCTTAGTGAAATCATTTACATCATACAGGCATGTGTTTATGTTAGGAAGAGAGCACAATCATGGACGGCATCTAAACAGGTATTGCTGAGACTGAAAATAAAGAAAAGAAAGTCATACAGGGATGGTGACAGGGCAAGTTCAGCACAATTAAAGACAAACTTAAAAGGTGGCTTAGGGCAGTGTTTCCCAAACTCGGCCCTGGGGAACCCCTGTGGCTGCAGGTTTTTGTTCCAAAATTAAGTGAACTGATATTTCCCATGTTCTGTGTTTAGGGAACAATGTAGCAAATTAGAAAACTAAGTTTGCTAAAAAAAAATATTAAAATGTACCAAGCAGTTATATAGGAATAATGCATTTTTTTTTCTTTTTAACAGTATTTTCATTCTAGTTTTCTAGGTGTTCTAAATTGTTTAACTAATCCATTATTTACTAATTAGTGGGTCTGAATCTAAAGTAGTTGCAACCTTTGATTATTCAGTGTTGTTTGCCTGGGTGTCTGATCTGCTCATTTTAAATTGTCATTAAGATACAACAAAGTTGGAAAAACTGCACAGAGAAAGGGCAAAGTATAATGAAATCAACAAAAGAGAGTTAACCATTTAAATCTATAGCAAAAGCAAAAATATTTCTAAATATCTTATAAATGTAAAAATCATGCTGCTGTGCTTTTCTGAATGTTGAAAAAAAGAGAAAAAAAACAGCCAATTAAATAAGATCAGTGCTATCAGGTGTTGTCACTGATTAGGAATCCGATTGGAACAAAAACCTGCAGCCACAGGGGGTCCCCAGGACTGAGTTTGGGAAACACTGGCTTAGGGAAAGTGAAGAGAAGCAGGAAGAAGGTGTAGGTAGGTAGGTAGGTAGGTAGGTAGGTAGGTAGGTAGGTAGGTAGGTAGGTAGGTAGGTAGGTAGGTTGGTGTTTAGAGAGGGTCACTTCAACTGCTGTAGTTCCTATAAACTTACATTTAGATTTAAAAAATATAAAGGTTAAGCCTTCATAAACCCAATTTTAAAAATGAGGCCAGAAGAATGCAAGTGCCATTTGATGTTGGACTTTTTAGAGACTTGCTTTAAGGAGGTCTGCTTCCAGAAAGCTTAAATATATAGGAGATACCAGCTATTCCAATAAAATGAAGCTGAGGAGGAGATGGCCAGTCAGTGTTTGCTAAAGAGAAATGTCTGATCTTGTCAATGTGTCCTTTAGGGAAACAGTGTGCACTCGAAAAGCGATTATGGGAGGACACTCAGAGAGAATGAGATAGGGTGGGCACAATCATAAATAAACACAAGTTAAAAGGTATATAACAGAGTTGGAGATCTCGTACTCTTTTTCAGACTCCATGGAACTGGATGATTACTTTGATAATTGTGAGGTGAGAACAGCGACCTCAATCATTCGCCTTAAAACCAGTCTTACTAACAAAAGTAGTGATAGTAGAGAGCTTGGATTTTGGGGGACTGAAATTCAGATGTGTTTTAGGGACAGACAGTTTCATACAGGTTTCATTCTACCTCATACAAAGGTGGGAGAACTCCCTGGGTTGTTGGATAAGTTACTGGCTAGAGGGGTGTGGATCACATTGTCATTGCCCACATATGCCAGCGATATGACATAAATAAGGGGAGGCTGTTAGAGCTTATGTGCGAAACTAAGGAATAGAACTAACAATATGGTCTTTCTTGAAGTTCTGCCAGTTCCGTGCAGTAGTCCAGGTAAAGACCATGTCACATGAGATGATTTCCCAGTGATTTTCAGTCATAGCCTTCATTTACATTCAGTAATCTTAGAGAGTCAGAGGCAGTTGATGGCCTACTCCTGTGAAGGCTAATCGTCTACTCTGACATACCCAGCAATTCACTCCAGCTAGTCCATGACTTTCTCTGACAACTGATTTTGTCTTTAGTGGTAGTGGCAGGCTCTGTGTGCAAGAGAGCCCAAAAGCAATGAATGTTTAATCAAGAAGTGCAATGCATAATATGCAGTGACAAAAAACGTAGGTGTTTTGGACCGCACAAACAAAAGAGAAGCTCATCTGTCTGATGTCTCATGTTTTATATACCTTGAAAAAAAGAGCCAAGATTGTGGCTAAAGTTGTCATACCTGTTAACCTTTGTACTGAATCCATCAGGCAGCATGCGTTTGACTGTCACCAAAAGGGAAAAGCATGGCTGTGCTGGAAAGCCATCATGTAGCTGCTAAACTTGACATACCCTGCAATTTTTAGTCATGTAAACTGACATAGTCCAGCAATGAAATCAGCAACTGCAGTCAGCAAGTGGGACATACAGTATATAAATATGGCTCAAAGTTGGGACTTGAAACACCATAACGAGCTACATTATAGATGAAAGGGCACCAGTGTATGGAAGAGGCATATGAATAGTTTAGTCAAGAATTTCTAAACTAGGGGTAGGGAGTTTAGGACAGACTATGTTTATAACTTCACATAATGGAAAGGCAGTGGTATGATTACAACTATAAAAGATCATTCTGAAATTTCAAGCCAGCAGGTTATAATCTCAAGTAAAATGAGTCATAATTAAAAATTACTTGACTTGCTAGTAGTATCAAGAATAACAAAATGAACTGGAGTTATATAGAGCGGCACATTTTATTATAGTAGTAACAGAAGCCTGGAAAAATTTAGGAAAATTACAATGGGTATAACATAACCAAGTACACATTATTTATTGAGAGAATTGTCATTTACGTAAAAAAAGAGAATTCGAATGCACTTCTACTAAGTGATGAGACAAATCTTAGTGAGGATTTCTGGGTTCACATAGAAAGCATCTTTGATAGAGACCTGATATTGACATTATGGCATACCCACCAAGGGAAGACAATAGTTTTAATATGGGGAGATTGTGTTTCACTAAATATATTGGAAATTCTACGAGACAGAAAAATAGGCATACGATAAGAGAGGTGCGTATGATATTATTTATCTTGGTTTTAAGGAAGCTTTTAAAAAGGTTTCACATGAGGGATTAGGAATAAAACTAAGAGAAATGGGAGTGTAAATGGGTGCAAAATTGGCCTGAACACAGAAAGCACAAAAGGTTAAAGTACTAGTAACTTTTTCTGAATTAGATAATGTTAAAAAATAATGTCACCTCAGGGTTTAGTGCAGGATCTTGGATTGCAGGTAATGTAGAATCACCAGAGCATTATAGAGGGACCAGGACAGAATACAGGCTTTGGCAAATTTGAGGCTTATGACATTTAATGTACTATAGAAAAATGTAAAGTATTACACCTAGGATGTTAAATTTGAATATCCTGTACAATGGGAGGTTTGAAACTTAAAATACACGTTATAAAAAGGACTCACCAGTTTGTACATTCAGACAGTGTTAAGAGGTGATTAGGAAGACTAATGTGATGTGAGATTATGCGGCTCGATGTGGAGTACACGTCAAGAGAGGTTAATTATTTAACGCACTTGTGAGGGCTCATCTGTAGTACTTTGTGCAGTTTTGGCCTCCACATTACAAAGAAGACACAGCAGCACTAATGAAAGTCTAGAGAAGAGTGACTAGGCAGAATCCAGAATTGCAAAGTATGAGCTATGAGCAAATATCAAAGGAAATTAGCCTTTATGCAGTGTGAAATTAGGATGTGACATGACTGAGCTGTTTTAACATACAGCATGAATGGAATTAATATAGCTGATCCAGGCTGTTACTTTAAAATATATTCTTTAATTAAATAGATGCAAACCTTTCAAGGGGAGACTTCACATGAATGTTTAATGGTTTTTCTTCTCACACTATAGACACATTTAATATGTTACCAAGTAGTGTGGTAGAGTGCAGGACTTAGGGGACCTTCAAAACTTGACTGTCATTCTGGAGAAATTAGATAAATAAGATTAATGCGCTTGTTGGACTGAATTGCCTGTTCTCGTCAGAACTGTCCTAATGTTCTAATAGACAGTCAGAGTAGGCAGCCACTTGGTTTAATTGAATTCACTTAAATGCATTTCTTACATTTCTTGGTGCTTTTTACTGTAAACCGTTCTTGCTTACAAATGGAGTACAGCTTAAAAAAACATTACACAATATGGAATATGTACATGTCAAATACGCAGTTTCAATAAATTAGACATGTCTTATTTGGGATAAACAAAAGACAACAATAGTTATATTACACTATGATGGTTATATTACACTAAGGCTAATTGGCAACAGTTTTTTTGTGATGTTCGTTTTCATTTTAAATGATACATTTTCAAGAGACCCTGTTTGTATAGTAATTGCATTTCATCAAGCCATTTCTGTTGTATGAGTCTGCAGGTGCTGTTGTTCCTTCATGATAATGCTGCTGTCATACTGCTGGATGCTTTTGAAATTTGACTGTAAACGCTCTTGCTGTGCGTCATTTGTGACCTGTCTTCAACTAAAGCATTCACCTGGAGCTTTTGTTTACCGTATGTAATATAAAATAGACCAGTGCTGGCATAGCACTGACACCACACTGAGGTAAAAATCCTAAAAGTGAAATATTCTTCAAGTGCAAGAGCAAAAGAAGCCATTACCCAATGTGTGTCCAATGTGATCTCTCTGCAGTTTGCCATCAAAGAGCTGAACTGTCAAAGTGGCCTGTTGTAAGCCAAATTATAAGACACGCAGGGAGCTTAGTTTCTGATCTTCTTGCAGTATAATTGAAAAAGTGCCAAACTCTCAGGGTTATTTTGAAAAGGCAGAATGAACAGGACAGGACGTATCTGGTTGGAAAAATGAACAGGTTTATGTAGTGGTTCTTGTATTTAATTTAAATGTGTCAGCAAATGAAAACGTATAGAGCTTATATAAATTAATAGTTGTCATTAATGTTCAGCATGCATTTTTGTGGATACCCTAGATCCTTTTCATTTCCACGTTATCCTTTTTATTACTTGTACACTATGATATTATACTGCATGTGCCTGGCTGGAAAGGATATACTTTTATAGTACATTTACATTTCCTGCTTTTATTGAGAAATGCACATAACGAATGCTACCTGTTCACTGTTATATTGTTTTGCCACACAATACACATACAATTAAATATCTGTTTTTAAAAATAGTCAATCCAGCCATCCATTATAATACTCAATAAATCAAGTTCACGGTTGTATGGAAGGGGAAGTTATCTTGGGAGCATTGTGGGAAGGGAAGGAACACTTCTTGAATGGGGCTCCAGTTCATCACTGGGCATCGTCAACCACCCACCCATACTCATTCACATGGTTCCACCATAAATTCATATGTTTAGGATGTACAAGGAAAAGCAGATTTCCTGGACTTAAACCTCTTTCTAATTACACTTCTTATGTCACCGTGTCTGATCTGTCTGGAAAGACTAAATAATGCAGCTTGGACCTTCTTCCACCAGCCCTGACTGGCTGGCTAACAAACCTTCTGCTAACATATCCTTGTAGTTCTTGTTCTCACATGAGAGCAGACAATCACAGAAACTCTGTTTAAGGAAATGGATAGAGAAAGTAAGACGTAATGGGGAAATTGTTACAATTTTCCAGTAGCTGACTCTTGAGCTTCATGTGAAAAATTAAAAAAGACTTTCCTTCAATGATAAAATTTCCTTATTGTTTAAGGTCAGTGTGGAGTGGTCAGTGTCCAGAGGCAAGGGGAAAGATAAAGAACACCAGGCAATTACAGAACAAAAGGTCAAGTAAAATGTCAATGAACCAGATAAGACTAACAAAAGGGGAGACTGTCAAACCAAAAAAATAACAAAACCACAAAAATAATACTATTGTGGGTTTCTTATCCCTAACTTCCATTAACACTGACTTTAGTTTGTTTCTTTTCGTTTTCTTTTTTTTTATTCCAAAGTGAGGATGCCTGGATATACATCTGGCAAACTTATATAGGCAGGTGAAAATGGCTCCATATGACACATGACTGGCAACGGGGACGAAAACAGTGACTAATATGGCTTCCACCATTGAAAATGAATATAAAATGGCAACAGCCGTGTAAGGTTTCCAACACAAAACGGATGTAACATAAAGAACATAACTTTAAAATTTAATAACTGTACAAATAAAGAATATAATAAAACTTTCTACAAAATTGAATTCATTAATGCTAACTCTATCCTACTGGGCTTAGATTTACAGGTTTAGCACTCTGTTTATTTAGTGGGGTGGCTTTCCCTTTTGCCCACAATGCAAAACACAGCACCAAGAGCACCACTATCACTACCTGTCCTTCTCCTTTTCTCTAAACTCTCACTGCATTACCTTCCTCCCTACATACTTCCTGGTAGTTGAGTCTTTGCTCTAACTCATGAACCAACACCAACCTCAACAAGCCATTGGAAATGATTGAGTGTTAAACCTCTTCCTAACAAAACATCTTGAATCATTTCCAGGGTCAGGAACATTCTATGAATGTACCAGGTGTTCCTCTAGCATCCTTGAGTTTCAGTTCTGAAATAAAGGGTTACACACTGTTGGTCTCTGACTACCTATATTTTATATTGTGCAGCATGATTCTGCCTGCCCCATGTAGGAAAAGCCTATTTATTTTTAAAGTCATGTATTCAATTTTGGGTCAAAGTGAGTGGTGCCTATCCCAAAACCATTGGAAACAAGGTTGGAACCAACCCTGGGCAATTCATTTCAGGGCATGCCCATCAACACACCTCTACTTACTCACGCTGTCAGTCGCCTAATAAATAAACACGCATATCTTTTAACAGGCTAAACAGGTTCAGGAAGAGTTATGGGCAGCTGCAACAAATGCTGGTAGCACTGGATGCGAGGTTGGCACCAACTCTGAATGAGATGTCAGTCAAACATATACACACTCATACATAACTTCTGCTTCTGTACTGGGATGATGTTCTGGGGACGTTTTTCAGGGTTTGGTCTCCGTTCCTTGGTTCCAGAGGAGGGTACTATTATTGCTACAGCATAACGAGACAGTTTAGACAATTGTATGCTTCCAACTTTGTGGCCACAATTTAAGGAAGGCCCTTTTCTGTTCCAGTATGACTTTACCCCTGTGCACAAAGCCAGGTCCATAAAGACTTGGCCTGACGAGTTTGGTTAGGAGGAACTCAGGAGGCCTACACAGGGCCCTGACCTCAACTCTATCGAACAGCTTTAGGGTGAAATGCAAAGTCCATTGTGGGTCAGGTGTTTTTCATTAGTACCTGACATCACAAATTCTCTTTTGGCTGAATTTCCCTAAACACGTTTCAAAATCTTCTGGAAAGCCTGCCCAGAAGATTGGAGGTTTGGGCAGTTCCGTGGTTTTGGAATTGGATGTTCAACAAGATCAAATAGATGTGATAGTCAGGTGTCCACAAAGCTTTGGCCAGATAGTGTATGTATATTGTGATGTGGTAAGGAGTGCCTCTGTGTGCTTCCAGAATCTCTTATAAAGAATGCCCACGTTTTAACCTTTTTAAAAATCCTTTTATTACAAAAGACTTACAATACAAGGATGTTCAAAGAGAAAAAATAAAATTTAAGTTAAATAAACAAACAATAAAAGAACCAAAACAAAGTCTACCACCTGCCCACCATGTCTCTCCTACTCACTTTCCAATCCACCTTTTTCAGTTTCTATTTTTCTTCAAACTTTGGCCCCTTTGCTTCCCTGACACTTGGCCAGTAGCACCATTTAAAATCCAACCTAGAGTTACATGTGGAGAAATCTTCAGAATAATTTTTAGGATGGTGAACACTTTTTAGAAATTCTGAAGCCTTTCTTTTAGCCCCAGGTATGTCTGCACCCTCAGGTCAACAAAAAGTAATTAAACAGCCTGGCCTGCCAATATTTTTACAAGGCCATTACAGTTAATATGAAGGCATCTTCATATCAATGCCCTTATGAGTCCCCATAATTCTTGCCAATGACAATTTGACTTAGTGCATGAATGAGCACCATGTGACCTGCTGTCCAATGGACAAAAGTCAGTAGAGGCTATCGTGTTGAGTATTAACTGTATGTTTTCACCATCTGTATGTTATTTTAATTATGGATTCCCATGAGCTGGTTAACCATGGTGATGACCTCACTTGGCACTGGGTGGTGTCAGTGATTACCCCCCAACCACATCTAATAGTAAAATTCACTTTTGATCTTTTCCACACCATGAATTATTCAAAGGGAATGCTTTGAACATTATGCAGGAAACACGTTAGGGTCAGCCAAAATGTTTTCCGTTGTCTGCTAAAATGAATTCCAAGAGGTTCTATTCGCTGTCCTAACCAGTTTTGTACTTAAACATCAGCTCTTGCTTCCTACTGAACATATCATTTACTTTGATGGATTATAGCTACTGCAGCCTTCTGGCAAGTAAGACAGAGACCCTAGTTTTGAAAAGCCAAAATTGTCCACACATGTTAATTGAAATCAACACAACAATCGGGAACACAAAAACTCATGTTTTTAAGCATCCATCCATCCATTTTCCAACCCGCTGAATCCGAACACAGGGTCACGGGGGTCTGCAGGAGCCAATCCCAGCCAACACAGGGCACAAGGCAGGAACCAATCCCGGGCAGGGTGCCAACCCAACTAAGCTATTGGTTCAAATTTTGTGCAACTCCAATTTCGCCCCCTCATAGGTCTTAATTATTGACACCATTTCACCATTTTTCAACTTGTCGATTCAGCCAAACATGCTTCACTGTTGTCCCATCTCTATGTGTTGATGATGCCACCTTCATATCCAGGCACTTCTGCCAATCTCTGCTGTGGAATGTCTCCCATTGAATGATTCACACTACATAATAGAGTGGAAATTCAGTAAAGATATTGCTTTAAATGAATATTAAACATTGCAATAATCACAGTTATAAACTGCAAAAACATTGATGACGTGTAAAAGTTGATTAGCTGGTCAAGGATGAAACAAGGGCTGAAAAAAGCAACAGAAACACAGTCAAACAAATCTATAGTAATGAATATGAAATGGTGCAAGGAAGTGTCACATTTTAGACATGCATACAAAAGGTTAAAGTTCAAAGAGTAGAACAAGATAAGAGATCAGTACAGAATGTGAAATGGCTGCCACAAAAGAGAGTGCTGAAAGGTTTATAAACAGTTTTCTAAATGCCGGAGTAAATAGGTGAAGTGACTCCAAACAGTTATTCTTGTTTAGTGATAATTATAGGGTGAGAGTATGGGTTGTCATAGCCAATAAGGATGCTGCTGTTAGCCTCCTGTGCACCTTAGCTACAAATTTCTCCAAACACGCTAATAATGCCTTTATGCCTAAACATTAGCTGTTAGTGCTAGCTGCAATGAAATTTCTATTTTCGTTTGTTTTCCACAATATTTCAGACACTGTGAGCATTATTGAATGTGTGGTATGGAAAGAAAGATAAGGAATGCAGGATCTGAAATGTGTTTTCTCTTAAATAAAATGGAGTTATGTATTTTAATTCATTCTTGTTCAAAATGGCACCAAAGAGTGGTGATGTGTTGCATGTTGATTGCATACGCAAGACAGAACGTCACTGTCCTCTGTGCACATGGCAATACTACCACTGATATAGTAGTAAGAATAAATGAAAGAATGGAGGAAAAGTGGAGGGGCAATGTGGAGGCGCAATGATTTTGGCAATGAGAATGGTCTGGTAATCTTCAGTTAAGTTCCACACTTTTTACACCTATCACTGAACTCTCCTTATGTTTGACTATAAGAATACAAGAGGAAACCATTCAGTCCATCAAGCCCATTTATTGAGCTCATAGCTAAAATGTCCCAATATCTCATCCAAATTTTTCTTAAAGGTTGTCAGGGTTTCTGCTTCAACTACATGTCTCAGTAGTTTGTTCCAGAGTCCCAAAACTCTTTTCATAAACAAGTGCTTCATGGATTCAGTTTTAAATGCACTTCCTCTTCCACTGATGTTCTCGAGTACGTGATTCACCCTTAAGCCAAAATAATGTTGCTGGATCTACTTTATCAATGCTTTTGAGGATTTTAAATACCTGGATTAGGTCCCCACATAGTCTCCTCTACTCGAGACTAAACAGGATTAATTCTCTGAGTCTGTCAGAGCAGGCCCTGGGTCGAGAGATGCACTTGGTTGCTCTCCTTTGCACAGCTTCAAATGCTGATCTCTCTTTCTTGTACTTTGGTGACCTGAACTGCACACAAAACTCCAGATGACTTCATTTCATCAGTTTTTTACGATATAATCTAACATTGGTTTTGCCTTTTTAATTGCTTCTGTGCATTGCTTAGTCAATGAAAATGTAGCATCAACATATACCCCTAAATCCTTTTCAGAGGTTGCTTCTTCTATGACAGTGTCTCCAATCTTGTACTTATAATTGATGTTCTTTTTGCCCATGTGCAGCACTTTGCAGTTTCATACATTAAACTGAATTTTCTAAGTGTTCACTGAGTTCTAAAGCTTGTCCAGATTCTTTTTGAATTTTGTTGCTGCCTCCTCAGTGTCTGCCATCCCTGCAATTTAAATGGCATTTGCGAATTTATAATTTTACTAAATATACCAGAATTAATGTCATTAGTATAAATCTTAAAAAGATGGTCCAAGGACAGACCCCACAGGGACTTTACTGACGACCTTGCTCCACGTGGAGCATTCTCCTCTTAACTGTACTCTTTGTCTCCTGACGGTTAACCAACTAGAGGTCCAGTTTTGAAGGTTACCTCTGATGCTTACAATTCCTAGTTTCAGAATTAATCTTTGGCGCTGGACTGTAGCAAATGCATTTTGAAAGTCTAGGTAAATTATGTTGTATACTTTGTTTTTTTCAACTGTTCTGCTTGCTTCCTCAAAAAAGTCTAAAAGAGTAGTTTGGCATGCTGACGGCTATTTAGAACATTATTTTTGTTAGGTAACTTTCTAATTTATTTCTTAGCACAGTTTCCATAATTTTGCATGGCACAAAAGTAAAACTAACTGGTCTGTAATTACTAGGATCATTTTGTCTCGCTTCTTGAAGATTAGAGTCACATTTGCAACTTTGTAGTCCCCAGGTTTACAGATGACATCTGTCATTTCCTTCAATACAATTGGTAAGATCCCATCAGGTCCAGGGGGTTTATTAGTGTTCAGTGTATTGAGGGCTTGGAGCACATCTGACTCTTCTGTTTTAAAATCTATCTATCTATCTATCTATCTATCTATCTATCTATCTATCTATCTATCTATCTATCTATCTATCTATCTATCTATCTATCTATCTATCTATCTATCTATCTATCTATCTATCTATCTATCTATCTATCTATCTATCTATCTATCTATCTATCTATCTATCTATCTAATACTCCTATTTATCCATTTTGGCCAAGTCTTTAGTGTTTTTGTTTTATTGCTTTTAGGAATAAACTTATTTTGAGCCTGGATCAGAAGATCTCTGAAGTGACACCAACTGTCATTAATGGTGGCTGAGTTTTTGCTTTTCCATTTGATGTTTAATTGTAGGTACTTCTTCATCCCCATAAAGTTTGCTTTCGTTTTGATGTACATTTCTGTGTTTTCAAAGATTACTTCAAATTTTACCATGATGTGATCATTGCTGCTTAAAGTATCAGTAACTTCTGTTCTTGTTACTGTGTCTTTATTGTTTGAAAAGATGAGATCTAGTCAGGCGTCACCATGTGTTGAGTTTGAGACAAATTGGGTGAAAAAACAGTCATTGCCATCTGCACCATTTCAGTTTCCTCATTTGCATGCCCTACGGGGGCTTCCCAATCAATGTTTGGAAAGTTAAAATCACCCATGACCACTACATCCTTCTTGCTGCACATATAACTTATTTGATTAAATAATATGTTATTATTGAACATATCAGAATTTTGTGGTCTGTAGCAAACTCCAATAACACGATCTCTGCCTTTCTTCCTTATTAGCTTAACCCATAATGATTCTGATGTGTTTCTTCTTTCTCTCTATCACTCTCATTTAGCCATGACTCTGTAATTCCTACAATGTCATAGTCCCAAGTCAATACTGTTATCTCTAGTTCATGCATTTTATTTCTGATACTTCTCCAAGGAAAGTTACTTTTTGTGTTTTTCAGCTGAGTTTTCTTTAGGTTGGGTTGACTGTTTTTTTACATCTTCGTCTTTTTCCTCCAACATAATCTAGTTTAAATGTCTGAACACCTCACTGTAGATTACAGCTCCTAGAATGTTTTCTCTTGTAGATGTACCCATTTTGTCTGTAAAAGTTCACAGCATGCTTTCATCCATTCATTATGGTGGAATATTAAATTTTGCTTGTTTGGTGGCTATCACAAGCAGATCAGCTATGTTGATTCTGCTATTACTAGAAGGCACTGAAAAGATGAGACGAGATGGTTACTACAGTATAACAATGTCCCATGTTTCCAGTTGGTATGCAGATTCAGAATATGGATCAATTGCAAAAATATTCCAAATGTTTGATTAAAACAATTTTATTCTTCTGTGATATGGAGCCTCAAACATGGTGAAAGGCCAAAATAGGCCTCAAAAGCAAGCCAGGACCTTCACTGACTAGCCCAGAAGAGACTCACCTCAAACCAACCAGTCCCTCAACTAACACCTCCAGAGTCCAGCCTGAGCATTCCCCGAAAAAGGGGAGCTGGTTTTAAAGGTACAAAATACAAAGACAGTCTCAAAATATACCAGAATGTCTCAGAAGGGAGAGAGAATGCGTAAACTCTGGCTTGTAGAGACCAGTCAAACTGAGAATCCTTGTAAATGAAGATAAAATACCAACAGCAACACACAGGGAAAGTTTTGTGAAAATCGGTTCAGAAGTTTTTACATGATTACAAGACATCCAAACAGCTTATGATTTAATTAATATATAAAATATAAGTTACTTAGTAAGTATTAAATACTCCTTAAAAACACACACACACATATAAAGTATACAGTATATATATATATATATATATATATATATATATATATATATATATATATATATATATATATATATATATATATATATATATATATATGTGAACCAATAAGAGGGAGATGGTAAAGGGTTGGGGATCAGCCATTACCCCATTTAATGCTGGAAAACTAAATGAAAATAAAAGTCCAAGTTAATTGTAGAATGACTGTGTACATTCTTGTCCAGTGATGCCTCATTTCACAGGCATTTTTCTTGAGAATTCTTGGAGCTCTGTGCTTTTTACAGTCCAGTCTGTCTGGGAATGAACACAGACTTCAGCCGGCTTTGTTTTTTTAAGAAACTCATAGGGTGGAAGAGGTGGGACCTCCAGAGCTGAGCTGGGAGTGATGTCAGCGGGCTTCATCATTGTTGACGTGGGCAAAAGTAAAGAGGCTGTTAGTGACTGCGCACCCCTTGATTTCCTGGATGCTATCTACTTGCACAAGTATATATATATATATATTTATATTGTCAAATGAAATGAGAAACACTACAAAAAGGTTTGGGGTAGCCACCCCCCTATACTTGAAGACTGGACTGACAATGAAAGGAAAAAGCAACAATGTCTCTTTACAAAGTAGAGTCCAGAACAGAACTGATGTGTGACAAAGAAAATAGCATTTTTAAAGCCGGATGGAGGAAGTGATATCATCAGGCCCGGAACCAGAAGTGATGTCATCAGGACCAGGCGGAATTTCCCATGGTTGATCTGCAGACGAAGGAAAGAAGGGGTCAATGGACACAAACAGACACACACCATTACCTCCCCCAGAGCACTAGGGGGCAGCACCCCTTGGCATGCAGCAGTGCCACGGGTTTGGAGCATGGAAGTCCAACCCTGCTGGGACTTGTGGCCACTGCCAGGGGGGGCTGCCCTCTAGCAGTCCGGGGGAGGTAATGGCCTGGATAGGCTCTCTCCCATGGACCTTTATACCCATTATAAGGGCATCCTGGCTAGGCCAAGGCCCCAGGCGTAACCACACTATATATCAATATTCTGTTTATCTCTGAATGAGGATTTGTCTGTGGAAAGATTAATATCTGAAAGATAAGTACAGTTTTTTCCTTGGCCAAGCCCTAATTGTGGCGGAGCTCCTGTTTGGGTGTGTAAGTAGCCGAATTTTTTTTTGTTTGTTTTAAGGCCCCACTTGTTACAATGGGTTATTTTAGCTCCATTATTTTCACTTATCCCCTCACTCGTCTATGTTTCCCTACGGATGTAACTCTTCCACTTTGCTCCTGAAGGCATTTTCCATTCCATTCCATTCTTTTAATTAACTTTTATTAAAGTTATTATTATTATTGTTTAATATAATTTGTGACAGTTTGCCATCCTTAAATAATTTGCCTTGTACAAAATCACTTTTTAGGCTTGTTAATTTTTTTTATTTTGTAGCAACACTTTTAAACAATTTGGCTGAACAGATATCTTAGGAGTCAAAATAATGCCACATTTCCTTCTAAGTATGTGCTTATCTTTAACTGTGCATGATCTTCTACTCCTTTTTAGGCAAAGGCACTTAAATTATTAATGCTGGAAGCTCCACTGAATTCTCATCACAGCTTTCAAGTAAATGAGAGCATTCTGTGAATACATATTATAGTTTATTAGCCGGCAGATGAGTAGTGCCTCTGTTAAAAAGCATTGTCCTTCATTTGTCCTACCTTATGGTACGTAGCTCATTATTTTTAAAACACATACTGTATTTTTAAGCTGAAAATGTGTTTATTTCTGCATTGTTTGTTCTCAGCCTCTGTAATGGAAACAGTTTGAAAACCAATGAAAGATGATTAGATGTGATGGTTATGCATAGATCACCGCTGTGAGAGATGAAGTCTGTCGGCCAGAGTGGTAATGTTATGAATTTCCTGTTGTTTTCTGTGGGTTTGCAGAATGTCAGAATCAATGCAAAACACATGTATTAGGATTAGAGATACGTCATTAATAACCCTCAAAAACAACAACTATACACAATAAATATATATATATATATATATATTTATATATGTATATTTATATATTTATCACCTCATGGTAATGGAAATCAATGTGTTTTGTAAGCACTGATTTCCTCCTCCCTTAAGTACACCTTCATGTTGTGTATTTACTCTTATTAAGATACTGTTAAAGTTAAAAAGATACTGGGGAACAAACAAATCAGTTTTCAAATGACATTAGAGCTGGTGTCTATCTCAAAAACATTGGAAATAAGCAAGGAACCAAGTGGGGCAGGGTCCACAGAGGGGCACACACACACACACACACACACACACACACACTCACTCATGCTGTCAGTCACCTGTCAGCAACGCCCCCCAGAGACACACACACATGTCTTTTTAACAGGATAAGCAGGTTCAGGAACACCGGAGGGAAGTCAGAGCATACGCAGGTAGCACCAGCCCTGGATGTGATGTCAGTTAAGCACATACGCTCATACTTACTCATAACAGTACAATTTAGAGCGGAATGTCAATCTGTCTATCATGTTCATCTCCCAGGTGTAGGAGAAAAACTAGAATACAATGACAAAACTGGGGACATTTGGGGAACAGCTACCACAGAAGAACTGTGCTGGTACTCAAACTTGAAACTTTGAGGTTGCTTCAATAACTAATGTACCACAGTGCAGCTCATTAAGTGAGTTTTTACTGTAAAAACGCATTTATTTCAGTTCACTTCAGATTATTTTTTTATATCCCGCACTTCCTATTGACAAGGTCAGCATTCTGTACTCAGTGACAAACATGGCTATATTAAAACTGAAGATCATCTTCTACATTAAACCATTCGACGAAATAGGAAAAGATAAAAAGCTAAGGGTGGTGTAATGGTGCAGTTGTTGGCACTGTTACCTCACAAGTTCTGGGTTCAAATACCAAGCTAGTGCTCTTGAAACCTTGTCACGCACGTGCGAGTAGGAGGACGTGGTATGGACCAAGTGAAGGTAATTCCACGCCAGGCCATGGGGTGGCGGAGTGTACTAAATCTTCTCCTGTTATCTCTACAGACCAGCCACAGGAAAACCTGTCAGACTCAACCTTGAAGATGTCACTTCCGGTTCCAGTGGCTAGGAAGATGTCACTTTCGGTCCCAGCTCCTCGACTGACATCACGTCCAGTTCCGGTGCCTAGATTGACACCAGAAGACGACCACTTCCGGTTCCCCTACGTCACTTCCGGTCTGACTATTTAAAACCATCATCTTTGCAATCCATGATCAGTTCTGTTTTGGACTCAGTCTTGTGAACATCTCTGTTCCTTTCACAGCCTTTTGCAGCCAGGGATATTATACGGGTGGCTGCCCCAAACCTTTTTAAATGTGTCACGTCTGATCTTTTTACACCCTACACACTGCCCATGTAGCACTGCACTATGTATTGTACTCCTCATCCTACTACTTCTACATGTTCTCCCCATGCCTGTATTTTTTCTCCAGATACTCTAATTTTCTTCTCATATTCCATGGATGTTTGTTAACCAGTGACTGCCACAGTTCTGGAATTTGTTGAGTAGTGTTGTGGCTAAGAACTGCCTACCAATCACAAAGATGACACCTTCAGGTTGCCAAGATGCTGTGTCATCTCAATGATCCATGGTAGGAGAATTATCCCCACTCTGCAGATGGAATATCTCCTAAGTGGCAACAGCATGTTTCCATGTGTGACATATCAGACTAGCTCCAGCGCTTGCCTGGACTACTACATTTGTTCCCCAATCTGAGGTCACTCAGGGCAGGGGGTGAATGCAACCATCGCAAGACAACTGGCTAACAGAGAGACGGAGAGGCGTTGTGCAGTCAGGCCACTGGCTCATTTGGACTTCTCAAGATGGCTGACTGAAATTTCTTTTATTGCAGTGGTAGAGATGGTGGCTTTGATCCCAGTGATCCACATTCACATGTAACCTGTGCTGTATCAGGGAAGAAGACTACAGAGAAAGAGAGTGGGAGGATCAACCTGTGCATTTCTGTAATGGTGACAGTGCTTGATAATGCCAAGATAGGCACTCCAACATCTAAACTGAATTAAGCAGGATTAACAGTATAGACCTTTAGGTGGACAGGGTTGTTTCCTACATTGCATACAATACTGCTTGTACAGGCTCCATCTCTCAATCAACTCTAAAGTATATATGAAGGATACATGATGAATACATGACATTATCAGCATATTTTATCCTGAATGGGTACAGGAGTCTTCCTTTAGCAGTCATACCATCTGACTGGTCTTATGGTAAATACATTCAACATTATAAATTTTGTCAATGCAGCAGGCCCCTCTCTAATGGGGACAGCTCAAGATGAAGACCAGACACGTGATGCTCTAAACTATGTGAAGGATGCAGATGAAACTATAATAACAAGACAGATAGACATGTATCAGGTGATGAAAACGACAGTGCTAATGCTAATTTGACACCGTCGTTAAGGCTTGACACTCAGAAAAGCCACGTCCCATTTCACATTGGGTTCAAAGTCAGAAGCTCAGCCCCGATGTTGTAAGAGCTCTTATCAATCATATACTAAATACTTGGAAGATGTGTGTGTTTTGGACTGGGCACTCATTAGCCTGGAGATTGGGGTTTGCTAAGAAGAACGTACTGATGAGCTTGTCCTCTCCATTTCTAAAGTCTTGCTCCGCAATTGGGTGCATGGGGTTGAGTCAGGTTGTCCATATGAAAGTGAGAAGACTGGACTGACGGGTGTGTGTTGATATCAGCTTTCAACTATGACACACTCGCTTACTAATGGAGTTGCAATGTAACCAAGGCCCTAGTAAATAAAGTGTAATCGTCGGGTAATTGGAACTCCTTTGTGAAACATCCATTAAGATAAGCATGAATTGGCACCCAACCTTCAGGATGTAAATGTTGTGATAAGACCTGATTAAACAGAAGCGAGCCCTGATGACATGCTCAATTAGAATATACTAATAAAATCTTTAAAATGATAAACTGAGACTAAGAAGACCATATCCAGCAGCAGAGACACATCTTTGTGAGAGGAGAAGTGAAAAAAATGAATTGAAATGTTAATTTCCAAGGTTTTTTTGAAGTGAGGTTTTTACTTCTAGTTTAAAAGTTCAACCAGGCGGCCAGATGATCTTTTTCTGGATCAGTAAATTCCAGTTTCTAGTGGGTGATTTCTGCATGTATTCTAAGAAGGCTACAGTAGTTTACACAGGATACACCTCCCATCATTATAATTGCTAGATGTTTTTCTACAAGTAAGATACCTTAATTAACACAAATACACTCAGCACTATAATATTAAATTGTGATACTAATAATAATAAATTATGATTTTCAAAATTCAGTCATCCATTCTGAACTCACTTTATCCCACACAATTTCAGGGATAGGGAAGCCTACCCTAAGGATATAGTATCCAGAAGCCAACCCTGGATGGGATGCCCCCTACCTGGCTCAAGATCCCAATTAATCTCACTTGCATGTGTTAAGAGAGTGTGGAGTCAACTAAATATATGGGGGGAAAATGCACATGAACATGTACACTCTGCACAGCCAACGAGTTAATCGAAAATTAAGCCCATTCCCTGACAGCAGCACTCACCACTGCACCTGCGCACCAACCTGTTAATGAAAGATCTCCTTATGAGCTGAAGATTAGGCTTACTGCATCAAGTGGCCAGAAGGAATCATCACTGGATAGGATGCCACCCCATCACAGGACACATCCACTCCTTCTACACTTACTTATACAGAGTCTGTTTTAAGTCATCAATCAACTTGCTTTTTTAAGAAGGTGAAAGGAGGCCAGGGTACTTCTAGGATACTCATGTGGGGAGAACATGCAGCTTCAGTGGGGTCAGATAAAGGGCAGGGAATCAAATTCAGTTTTTGCAGCTTTGAGGCAAAAGTTCTAACCCTTGAATCATTGTGTTACTTTTTAAATCAATCAATGAATAATTATTTTATATTCAGTCAGGTGAAAAAGTAAGCGCACCCCACAAAATACTTAAACATATCAAGATTTGATCTTCATTTAAACAGCATCTTTTAGATAAAAATGATATAATTGAAAAAAGCATTACAAATTTGATACTGCAATAATTTATTCAACTAAAATTTAACAGATATGCCTTTTGCATGTGGAAAAAAATGTTCACCCTTTGCTCTAATAGCTGTTGTTGTGTCTTTTGGCAGAACCAACCTCAAGTAGGCATTTCCTATCACAGTCTAGTATATAGATTCTTAATCTATGGGTCATGTTGCATCTTGTCTGAATGTGGGTCATGTAAAGTTGAGATTCACAATAATATGTAATGGGAAAGGGTCGTGTACGGTTTGCGGAGTGGCTTGTGATGGGTCTCCACGTGTAATTAAAGCAAATGACATTGACCTGTGTTAGCGATTCTCCAGGGGGGATCCCCACCCTGGTCTACCACTGATCTAGCAGATTCTGACATCGACAGGAAGAATGTTTTTCCCACTCCTCCATTCATAAATCCGTTGTGTGATATTTGAGGGGTGATTTGTGTGAAAAGGCCATTTCAAATTCCCCCACAGCATCTCGATGGGATTCAGATTCAGACTTTCACTTGGCCATTGCAGAACCCTCCATTTCTTTCTTTTCAGCCATTCGCTTGTGGATTTACATATATGTTTAGGTTTTTTCGTTTTTTTTACGACTCCATTTTCTAAAAAACAAGGAGTTATTGTTGTGTTGCAACGTCCACTTTTGATTCAACTTCAATTGTTTGACAGATGGCCTCACATTATCCTCAAGCACCTTCTGGTACAATGAAGAATTCATGGTGGATTCTATGATGGTCAAGTACCCAAGCCCTGATGCAACAAAGCAGCCCCAAACCCTAAAACATCCACCACCATGCTTTACTGTTGGTAGCAGGTTCTTCTGGTCAAATGTTGTCTTCTGATACTGTGGTCAAATAACTTTCTTTGCCTTATCTTTTCAGAGGACATTATTTCAGAAGTCCCAGTCTTTGCCTAGGTGTTCATGGGCACACTTTAGTCTTGCCCTGGTGTTCTTTCTCGACCACCTGGCAAGTAGATGTGATTTCTGCAGCAACTTTCTAATGGCACACTCATGCTCTTTGATGTCAACAGTGGGAAGAGCTACCTGTAGAAACTGCAATGAAATTCTGGGATTGTTAGAGACTTCTTTTAGCATTAAGCATTCTGCTCTCTGTGTGAAGTTGCAAGGATGGCCTGGCATGGACAAGCTGGCAGTTGTTTGAAATCTTCTTCACTTGTTGATGATTCTGACAGTGAAATGGTTAATATCCAATTGTTTGGAGATCTTTTTAAATCCTTTCCCAGACAGACAGGCATCTGCATCCTTCTTTCTCAAGACCTGAGAGAACTACACTGCTCAAAACAATTACAGGAACACTTTGAAAACACATCAGAACTCAATGGGAAAAAAATCCTGCTGGATATCTATACTGATATGGACTGGGTAACGTGTTAGGAATGAAAGGATGCCATATCGTTTGATGGAAATGAAAATTATGGAAACCCCAAAAATCAAAGTGAAAAAATGATGCAGCAGGCTAGTCCATTTTGCTGAAATTTAATTGTAACTTCAAATAGTACTCAGTAGCTTGTATGCATGC
Organism: Erpetoichthys calabaricus; assembly: GCF_900747795.2. Lineage (NCBI taxonomy): Eukaryota > Metazoa > Chordata > Cladistia > Polypteriformes > Polypteridae > Erpetoichthys > Erpetoichthys calabaricus. The sequence goes on along the minus strand of NC_041403.2, from coordinate 59,017,173 downwards.
CTGACAGCATCGGGGTGGGGGTGGGCGTGGCCATGCTCCTAATGAGACGACAGATGGTGTCCTGGTGGATCTCCTCCCAGATCTGGACCAGGACATTACTGAGCTCCTGGACAGTCTGATGGTGCAACCTGGCGACGTCAGATGGACCAAAACATAATGTCCCAGATGTGTTCTATTGGATTTACGTCAGACGAGCGTGGGGGCCAGTCAATGGTATTAATTCCTTCATCCTCCAGGAACTGCCTGCATACTCTCACTACATGAGGACAGGACATTGTCATGCACCAGGAGAACCCAGGACCCACTACACCAGCATAGGATCTCACAATGGGTCCAAGGATTTCATCCTGGTACCTAATTGCAGTCAAGGTGCCGTTGTCTAGCCTGTAGAGGTCTGTGCATCCCTCAATGAATATTACTCCCCAGACCATCACTGACCCACCACCAATCCGGTCATGCTGAACAATGTTACAGACAGCATAACAATCTCCATGGCTTCTCCAGACCCTTTCACGTCTGTCACATGTGCTCAGGGTGAACCTGCTCTCATCTGTGAAAAGCACAGGGTGCCAGTGGTGGACCTGCCAATTGTGGTATTCTTTGGCAAATGCCAATCGAGCTCCACGGTGCCAGGCAGTGAGCACAGGGCTTACTAGAGGACATCGGACCCTCAGGCCACCCTTATTAAGTCTGTTTCTGATTGTGTTGTCAGATATATTCACACCAATGGCCTGCTGGAGGTCATTTTGTAGTGGCTCTGGCAGTGCTCATCCTATTCCTCCTTGCCCAAAAGTGCAGATACCGGTCCTGCTGATTAGTTAAGAACCTACTACAGCCCTGTAAGGCTCTCATAGAGTAACTGCCTGCCTCCTGGAATATGCCCTTGAAACTGTGCTGGGAGACACAGCAAACCTTCTGGCAATGGCACTGATTGATGTGCCATCCTGGAAAATTTGGACTATCTGTGCAACCTCTGTAGGGTCCAGGTACCGCCTCATGCTACCAGTAGTGACACTGACCATAGCCAAATGCAAAGCTAGTGAAAAAACAGTCTGAAAAGATGAGAAGGGATAAATGTCAGTGGCTTCCCCCTGTTAAACCATTCCTGTTTTGGGGGTCATCTCATTGTTGCCCCTCTAGTGCACCTGTTGTTAATTTCATTAACACCAAAGCAGCTGAAACTGATTAACAACCCCCTCGGCTACTTAACTGACCAGATCAATATCCTAGAAGTGTCACTGACTTGATGCTATACTCTGATTAAAAAGTATTCCTTTAATTTTTTTGAGCAGTTTATTTCAATCTCATTATGGCGATAACAGTACAACCAGAAAGAGCCAACCAAACTAAATGTCTCAAGTTTAAATGAGTTCCTTCCAGAATCTCTCTAATGATGTTCTAATCATTTCAATGTGATCTGGTGCACCTGATTCTCATTTTTGGTATTTGAGGTGGTGTTAAATATAAAGGTGCACTTACTTTTTCCACAGGTGAAATTTGCAAAATGTAAATGTGGCATGATGTTTATTACCTGTAGCTACTGTTTAAATAACGAATCAATCTTGATATATCCACGTATGTTAAAAATGAAAAGAAACATTTCATGGAATGTACTGTACATACTTTTTCACATGACTGGAGTATCTTTTCTAGTGAGGACTCTCAAAGTGCTAGTATAAGGGGAAGCATATGGGCTCAGAAACCTACAACACAGTACACATTGTGGAATGAATACCCTTTCCCTACTGGGATGCCATGCCAACAGATTTGTGGCTGGGGTTGAGCTCTGTAGGAGCGATAATACTTCAGGCTGTTATTGGGCAACAGCACTGTTCTTCTGCAGGAGGTAAAGTTCCCTCAGAGGCTCCCGGGAATGGTAGCACTATATTTGCAGCAGCCTCTGATGGAACTTCCTGGGAGTCTGGAATGGCACTGGAAAGTACAACCAGGACTGGCCTTTTAAAGGCCTCCACCTCCTATTCAGACAAGCATGGGTTGGGAGAGGAACAGAGGAAGGAGAAGCCTTAGAGGTAAGAAGAAGTGTTTCAGGTAGAAAGTGAATAGGAGTATTGTAAGGCCAAGAGGGATACAGCATTGTTATTGTGTTTACCTTTTGTATTTTATATGCTCTTTTCTTTCACTCTCCGTTGTGCATTTCTGAGTTGTTTAAAGCATATCCTTCCTAACTATAATCTGAATGATGCTAACATCCTTCTGGGAACAGGATCTGCCACAGAGTGCCATGATTTGTCAAACAGATTAAAACAATGCATTGTATTTTCTACAAATCTAAGAGAAACCACACAATGTTTGGCACATACACAATAACTGATATTATGTTAAAAACAGCAAGATAAGAGGTGTGATGTGAAAGGCACATGGCAAATCAATTACTCACATTTGTGGCATGTATACGACAGGAAAAAGGACTAACAAAGTAGAGGGTCCTGTAAAACATGAAGGCCTGAAAAAGATGCTGCAAGGGAAATTAATTAATGAGCTAGACTGCTGCCCAGGAGGCAGCCCACCTTCAGTCCATTACACAGAATCCCGGGATCAGCCTGCCATTTTGGTGCATTTGTAAACTTAGTCCACATAACATTCTCTCACCCACTTACTCCAAGTTCGGAACACAGCAGACAGAGCCCATCCCTACAGCATCAGGCCCAAGGCAGGACCATCACTAGACTTAAAGTTAGGTCGTCACACACCCACATTCAGACAGGACCACTTTAGAATAGCCAATTAATGTGCACAAAGTATTCAGTCCCCTTCAATTTCTGCACACTTTATTGTGCTGTAGATTTGATTGTAATGGACAAATTTGCCATTTTGTCCCATCAATTGATACCCAATAACCCATAATGACAAACTGAAAATGTTTTAAAAATCAAAAACTGAAATCTCTCATCCATGTAAGCATTCAGACCCTTAATTCAGTACTTTGTACAAGCCCCTTTGGAAGCAATTCTAGCTTTGAGTCTTCTTGATAAGTCTCTACAAGCTTTGAATACCTGGATTGGAACAATTTATCCCTGTTTGTCTTTGTGATCCTCTCACGCTCCATTAGATTGGATGGGAAGCATCTGTGAATTGCCATATTTGGGTCTCTGCACAGATGTTCTACAGGGTTTTTGGCTGGAACACTCAAGATCAGTCAAAGACATGTCCTGAAGTTATCCAAACGTTGTCTTGGCTGTATGCTTTGGGTCATTTTGGTGGTGAAATGTGAACTGTCACCCCACTATGAGGCTGTGCGCACTTTGGAGCATATTTTCTTCAAAGATTCCTCTCTGTATTTGGCTAATTTCATCCTTTTTCTGATTTCGACCAGTCTCCATGTCCCTGCCACTTAGAAGCACCCCCACAGCATGATGCTGCCACCACCATGCTTCACTGTAGGGCTGGTGTTAGGCAGGCGATGAGCAGTACCTGGTCTTCACCAGACATAGTGCTTGGAGTCCTACCCAAAAAATTCAATTTTTATCTAATCAGACCGGAGATAAATACTGTTATAGACCATTAACTTAAAAATGGCTTCCATCTAGCCATTCTACCATAAATGCCTGATTGTTTGAGTGTCGCTAAGATGGGTGAACCTGTCATCCTTCTGACAGGTTCTCCCACCTCAGCAGGGGACTTCTGAAGCTCTGTTAGAGTGACCATTGGGTTCTTGCTTGCCTACCAGACCAAGGCCTTTCTTGCCCTGTTGCTCAGTTTGGCCAGATGGCCAACTCTTAGAAGAGTCCTGGTGGTTTCAAACTTTTTCCATTTCACAATAGGTGAGGCCACTGTGCTCCTGGGAACAGTCAAAGCTTCAGAAATGAGTTTATCTTCTTGTGCTGATCTATGCTTTACAATAATGTAATTGGAGCGGTCACAGAGAGCTCCTTGGTCTTTTTGGCTTGATTTTTGTCCTGACATGTAGTGTGAATTGTGGGACCTTATATACACAAGTGACTAAATAAATGATGTCCAATCAAATTCCATTTGCCAGAGGTGGGCTCCAATCAAGTTCTAGACACATCTCAAGGATAATTAAAGCAAATCAGATACACCTGAACCACATTTTGGAGTGCCGCAATAAAGGGTCTGAATTAAATGAGAGATTTCAGGTTTTGATTTTTAATAAATTTGCAAACCTTTCTGAAAACACATTTTTGCTTTGTCATCAGGAGGTGTTGAGTGTACATTGATGTCATATTTATCCATTTAAAATTAAATCTACAGCAAAATAGTATGTAGAAAGTGACAGGGCCTGATTAATTACTGAATCCACTGAACATATCTGAGGATGAGGGAGTGAACCCGTGTGTTCCGAGGGGAAGCCACACCGACTGGGACAGAACAGGCAATGAATGGACCTGGCATTCAAACCCAGGGCCACCACAGAGAGTTAGCACCAGTGTGAACTCCAGTCACATATTAATGTGAATAGTGATTTTTAGAATAGTTATTTTTATTTTCCTGTTCCCAGAAACCCATTGGTGTAGCCTGAATTCTGAAGTGCATGTAAGTTACCACTTCCACAAATATTTGAAAGCAATAGTGTGTAGGCGCTTTGTCATTAGCATTAAAGTGGCGTCTGTTGTTTCTCAGTCGACATGCTGCACACTGCTGTGCCTTCGTTTATCTGCACTATTATTTGTGTTCAGGCTCTGGAAGTCATTTACAGTTATGGATCAGGCTGAGCAGAAACGATTCTCCTGTAGAAAAACATCTTTAAAAGAGCAACAAAGGCAAATTAGTGTTTGCGCTTACACATCAGATCTTTAGGGGAATTCAACAGTCAAATCAATGAACCATCACAGAAAAACAACTTAACGATATCCTTTAAAAGCACACTCCAATAATACAAGCGACTCCAATCCCATAATGCACCATTAGAACTTTTAGAGTGCTATGTATTTACACTCTCATTTGAGCAAAATCAGTCATTGTGCTCAGTTGTGTATTTTGGTAATGCACAGGATACAAGTGAATTAGCGTGTTAGCATGTAGGCAGAGAAAGCCTAGAGATGGTCTCTTATATTTTGCAGCTATGAAGATTTTAGAAATGGGCCTTGGACAATTGTTGTTTTGATCTTCACGGCTGCCGACATGAGACAAATCAATTGCACTCCTCTGAAATTGATATGCCATAGGAAAATGTTGAAAGGTCCAATGGTAATCACAAAGATGGTGTGATCTAAGTATAAGCATTCTGTTTGTGTTGCACATTATTGCCTACAGTATGTATTTCAGTGCCACTAGAAATGCAAAAAAGGCAAACAAAACCAAAGAGAGTTCTTCTGGCTGTATTACCTCTGATGTGAGTCCATGAGCTGCTAGAACTGCACACTTTGGCATGGGTCACTGCTGTGTTCCCGGATTCCTTGTCCTGTGAAATGTGTTATTGTCCAGCTATCTAGCCTACAATACATTTAAAATTTTGTTTTTTTTTTTCTTCATATCAGGAAGTTTTCAAAGCACAAACAACCAACTTCATATGCAACGAACCCTTCCTAGAATGAAATGGTGCTTTGTCAAGCAATAGCTCTATGAGGAACCATATGGTACATCTCAGTAAAGAACCACAGAGTGCAACTAAAGAACCAGCATTTTTAAGAGTGCAGTCTGGATTAGATTTCAGTTTATAGCAGGGCACACAGTCATCACATCATGCCCCATTCACAGTCACCATAGCTAAATACCCACCTTCAGGGGATATGGGAGGAAACTAATTAAAGAACTAGTCATGTTCTTGAAACTTCTGCTTAGAAGGTAACAGTCTGAGAAAGTCATAAGTAATGCCTGGCACAGACTAGATTTTTCAAATCATACCAATGCTGAAAATGTGAGAGCAACTGTTTTTGTCCTCTACCCTGCCTTCAGGTACTGGAGCACACACTAGAAGATGAGCGTCTATGTTCGTTTGACCTTAACCTCAAGTAGATTAATGGCAGGGTGCTGAGCTGTGCATGTTCAAACTAACCATAAGCCATCACAAGTGTGTTGTATTGCATCTGTTTGTAACCATTTTCAAATTGCCTTTACTTTTTGATATATCCTAGTACTTCAACTATTTGTTTCTTTTTCAATCAATGGACTGGACTGACTGACCGTGAGCATTTGAAAACGCCCAATTTGATTTATTTATCGATTTATTAGAAGACAATGAAACCGTTCATTATTTTGCTCTTGAGTGTTTCATTTTCTCAGTGGGGTTCATGGGTCATGAACTACAAGTTGCTCCAACAACGGTTGTTTCCCATGGGCTGTGGGTATGGGTAAATCACAGTTTCGAGTGACAAATCTCTCTCCTGTGTAATTCTGGATAAGGTACAAGTGCTGTACAGTATACAGTGTTGATTACTGATGATGTGTCTGCTACACTTGCCAAAGACAACAGTATTATTTTGGAGTGGATTTAAACAGCTTAAGCAGCGCCTGTAGTTGAAGGCTAACTGTAACAGGAGGCACTAGTCTATTCATCCTTATGCCGGAGCATTGCTCTTGAAGTCAGTTGTTTATTTCATTGAACAAAGAGAAATTTCTGAGCCCCCAACACCCAAATGTTTTTTTTTCATCCTCACAACTGTCATGGGTTTATTTTATTTCCCAGACATTCTGCTCTGTAGCTCTCTTGTTTAAAATTCTTCTCATTCTTGTTTTTTCAATTGATTAATACTTTTTTAATAGCTACTTTAGTATCTCATCTTATAGAATGAAATATTCCAATGGTAGTGTAAATGTATTCAGAATAAGAAGTGGACTTATTTGAGTTTGTTGAGATACAGCACTTTCTCTTTCTCGACATAATTGATCAGAGAAAACCTTTATAAATGGAAAGGTGCTTCCATCTGACAAATAAAATACCGTACTATACATGAACTGGGCAATATGTTGTTAGATTTTTTTAATGGAACATGTGCTTAAATTCTAATTCATATGTAGTGTGTTACTTGTCAAAGAATGTTACTTATCAAAGAAATGAATGCTATGAAGAAATAAGGGGCCAAGCTGAGGACAGCATTTTTTTAATTCCTCCATTTTCTTTGTCAGCTTTCCCTACTACAGGGTCATGCATGGCCAGAGTATGTCCCAAAAGCACTGAGCATAAGACAAGAGACAACACCACCCACCTCAGGGTACAGCCACACTCACCCATACTGAGATAGTATGGAAATGCCAATAAACCTAATGTGAACTTCTATCTTCATATTATGCTTATGTGTCAATGTTAATTTCATAAAAATCAATCAAATTAATGCATTAAACTTCAGGAAGTGATTCAAAAGCAAGTTCTAATGTTTAATCATTCAATGTCCACTCAAACTGGCAAGTGTCCAGTGATTTTGTCTAGGATGATAAGAACATAAGAACAGATGAAATCTGACAAACGAGAGGAATCCATTCAGTCCATAAGGTTTATTTGTTTAGCTAATAAATAAGCTGTCCCAATATCTCATTTAGATTTTCCTTAAAGATTGTCAAGGTTTCTGCTCCAACTACATGTCTCAGTAATTTGTTCCAGATTCCCACAGCCCTTCCTGGCTTCAGTCCTAAATTCACTTCCCCTTAATTTCCACAGATGTCCTCAATCCTAAAAGAATTCTGCTGGGTCTACTTCATCAATACCTTTGAGGGTTTTGAAGACCTGGATTTGGTCCCCATACAGTCACTTCTGCTCAAGACTAAATATATTTTAACTCTCAGATTAGGGAATGTCTTGAAGTCCTGAATTGTGCTTGATTTATCTCCTCTATACAGGTTCAAGTGCTGCTATGCCTTCTTTGTGGCGTGGTGGATAGAACTGCATATAATGCTGCAGATGCGGCCCCATTAGTACATTATATATTCTGGGCATAACATCCCTTGATTTATATCATAAGTTTCCTTCTTTCAGTGTCATCCACAACCTCTGCTGTAGCCTGAAGGGTCCTAAATAACAGAGTAGACCTTGTAATTTCACCTCACATCTAAGTAGTCCCTATTCTATTGACCATGAAGTCATTCACCAAACCTTAAACACTATCTACTGTCTTGATGTCCATGGAAAATAGCTTGCAGCTTCTGAATTTTAATGTCATTGAGCCGAACAGAAATAAAGTAATAACAACATATCTACTTACCTCTCTGCCTCCAGTTATACTGTTATCTGTTTATCCACCCACACAGCATACAAAAACAGAATTATAAATAAAAAACATAAAAGACATATTTACTTGCCCAAGTGTTAACCTTCAGTAGCTGAAAGGAAAACATATGTACATGGTATGCAAAAACATACATGGAAATGAGAATCAGAGTTTGTGTGGTCAAGTTCCATTGGAACCTACTGTTCATAGCATACTGGCAAACAGATTTAAGTGTGACCCATTCTGTAACATCTGTTGTTGGGATGATACATTTTCTGGGAAAGAAGCAACCAAGTGAACCGAGTTAAGCAGGTTTGAGAATGTCATGGGACTTTTGGGAATCAGAATGGAAAATTAGAGCCCACTGGCATAAACTTCAACATACCAGGGAGGTCTTAGAATAAGTTAAAACTACAGCAGGATGTGTAGGCTGTAGAGTCATAATTACAGTACATCTTCAAAATCTGGACTAAGATTCCCATGCTGAAGCAGGAGGACTTTCCACAAGGAATACAGATTCACCATCAAGTGGATGAAATATGAAGGATAAATAAATGAGTGGAAAAGCAAGCAGGTTATAGATGGCTATCATTAGCATCCAGTGAAACATGATGAATAGTTACTGAAGGGCAGTATAAGGGTTAAATTAAAAGGTACGCATTATGCTAAACCACTTATTTGACCATTGTTACATTTTCTAAATCTGCCTTTTCCAATATAGATTTCCATGGAGTTGAAGGCTACTGTGTCTTGATATCAATGGGTGCAAGGCCGGAACCAAACCTGATATTCTGATTCATTGCCAGTATCACTCATGGACAAACCAATGCACTGTGTTAACGTGGATTTATTAATTAAGTCAAAAGGTACATCGTTTAGGGAATATGCACACTCCCCACACATCAGAATCAGAATTCACTTTATTGGCCACATACACCAAAGTGCACTAGGGATTTGTCTTGGTAGCACTGATGCAACATACGAGAGAGAGAGAGAGATAGAGAGAGAGAGAGGTTTGGGGCATGACTTGATAGCGCATTGCTGCACCCGTCACACGACGAACCACCTGGATGGGAGCCGAGTACAGCGGGTGACACCTCAGCACCACACTGGAATAGTGTGAGGTTTTTCATGGTGGCTAGAGTACCAATCTTGCCACCAAAGCCCGAGATTTCCCTGTAAATTGGAGGACCTGCCTACAGGGCTGGATGCAGATTAACGTCAAACTGAGGATGGAGCAAATGCAGGTTAAGGGCCTTGCTCAAGGGCCCAGTGGAGTAGAGTCACTTCTGGCATTTACAGGAGTTGAAACAGCCACATTCCGATTTACTGGCACAGATCCCTAACCTCAGAGCCACCAGTCCACACAACATACAAGGACACTACAAAATATAAGGAGATAGAATAAAATACGAAAAACGATCTTTGCGGCACAATTTCTTACTCTGGACTCATATGAGACTTGAATGGATGGTAAGTTACCACTTATGATCTTTTAATAGGCTCTGATGATGTGCTGCAGATTGCCATTGCCTGAGCAGAGGCAGCACCAAACCAAACAGTTACTGATGAAATCAGAATTGTTAATTAATTGAATGGGTAAATGAACATTGTATAGAACTGGACCAATATTGCTTGAGGGAGATTGAACTTCTTCAGCTGGCAGGAAAAAAAGAACATTCTCTGATGGTTTTTCTTAATAATGCATGTGATTGTTTTCATCCCACTTAAGTTTTGTCACAGGACAGTTACCACAAATTTAATGAGCAGCATGTGATCATGTGGCTGTTCCTAGAGAACTGTGATCATCTCTTGAGTTTTTTGAATGTTAAGGTCCAAATTGTTAAAGATACATCAAACTGTCGGGTGTTCTCATGAGTGAGCAAGAAATTAAAGTAAGGCCATTGGGCTATAATGTTAATAACATATCCTCCCAACCACCCATGAACTATTTCAATTCAAGTTCAACTATACTGTTATGTCTACACACTATGACGAATGTCCCCGAGGCTAGCGACCATAATAGCAGTACTGCTAATAGTTCTAATGACTAAAGTCTTTGTTAATACTGTTATAGCTGAGATGCGTTATATGTCCATGTTAGGTCATCAGAAATTTAAAGCTGCTGACCCTCTTCACAACAGCTTCACTAACATACTGTAGATGGGATTTTGGTCTGACTCCTGCTTCTTGAAATCTATAACCAGCTCCTTGGTTTTGCTGACATTTAAGAAAGATTGATATCCCGGCACCACTTTGTTGGAAGGCAGATCTCTTTTCTGTAAGCCGCCTCATCATCATTGACAATCAAGCCCATGATGGTGGTGTCATCAGCAAATAGAATGGTGGAGTGGGAGCTGTGTTTAGCCACACGGTCTTAGGTGAGCAAAAAGAACAACAAGGAGGTCAGCACACTACATGATACTGTAGGTGCCTGTGTTGAGGATCAGGGTGGAAGAAGTGACGCTGCCAACATGCAGAGGACAGCCAGTTAGAAAGATTTACACTTCATGGGATAGCAGTAGGTTTCGCATCTAAGAGCTTGGTGATTAATCTTGATGCAATAATAATCAACTACTAATTATTTTATTTATTTGTTTTTATTGGCTTAATAGTTACAGGTTATACCTTTAAAATATTAAATGAAAATGATATCTGTCCTCTGTCCCTGACTGCTTTATGTATGCTACAGTTACCCCCACAATGTCACACTGAACATAACCTGTTATCAAGTGCAGCAATGATTTCTGGATTGATTAGTAAAGTGGTTGGGCATATACAGTATACAGTGCTCATACTGACTAACAAAGTGAGCGTGATAAAGTCAGTGATTCATAAAACTGAGTGGAACAGCATAGGATTCAATCATCTGGCTTAATCACGGTCATTTGATCTTTCCCAATATTTGACTGGTAGCCTTTATCCTACTTTGCTGAGGTGGTGCTTCTGTCTTCATGGTAAACATTGGCTGTTTCCGGAGACAACTTACTGAGACAAGGCTGGCTTTACTCTCCTTTACTCTAGTTTGCTCTCGTTAGCAGCGCGGCTCCTGCAAGACTCTAATATCTGTGAGTAGCACATGTCCTGAAAGCTGCACTTTTATATAATATGGCAAGCCATTCATTTGAAAGATGATATTGATTTGAATTGAGTAAAAAATATATTTGATTATCACAACGGATTCAGGAAAGGCAGGATGAGGCATAATTCCCCTAGCCTGCAGGCAAATTCAAACCCAGGCAAATGACTCTCAAACCTGTTAGACTACAATTGGTTTAAGCAATCAAGCAAAGTCATGTGAAACCTGCATTCAAACACTGTAACATCTGACACACTTCCTTAAATAAAATCTGAATTAAAAACTGGAAAGTGTGTCCTGTATTGTGCCACATGAAATTATCCATAGAATAATCTTAACACGCGGTGGCGCAGTGGGTAGCGCTGCTGCCTCGCAGTTAGGAGACCTCTCTGCATGGAGTTTGCATGTTCTCCCAGTGTCTGCGTGGGTTTCCTCCAGGTGCTCCGGTTTCCTCCCACAGTCCAAACACATGCAGGTTAGGTGCATTGGCGATCCTAAATTGTCCCTAGTGTGTGCTTGGTGTGTGTGCCCTGTGGTGGGCTGGCGCCTTGCCCGGGGTTTGTTTCCTGCCTTGCGCCCTGTGTTGGCTGGGTTTGGCTCCAGCAGACCCCCGATAGGATATAACAGGTTGGATAATGGATGGATGGATAATCTTAACAAATGCAAGAGACTTACTTGATGTAAAAGTTAAAGTAGTTATTTAAATCATTTATGTAGTTTTCACTCTGCATTTTTTGAACGTCATCTATACTGTAGCTAAATGAAATAGAAACACTGTTGCTCAGCTGCTGGGGTACAAATTAGATTTTTTAACCAGTAATGGCGCACTGAATCCACTTGACTTGAGCTTTTATAGTTTTCATCCTCTTTCTCTGTATGTTTAGTATTCGTTTGCTCAGAGGTTGATGCGCTTGCTGCTTCCTGAGCAGCTCTTCTTTTCTCCACCCTAGCGGCCTGCTGCTTCTCTTCTTTCGATGGCATCTTTCCACATTAAAACTGATTAAGTCAGTGGTTGTGTTCCAATAAGTGCGTCATCAGCAATAACTGACTTCTCATTAAGAAACTGGGTTGGAACAAAAACCTGCAGCTACTGCGGCTCTCCAGGACCGACATTGCCCACCCCTGGCCTATGTCATCATGCAGATTGTAATCAATGCGTTGCTGCTTTAGTTGCCATTTTTTCAAACACAATTTCTGTGAAATACTTAAATCTTCTGCAGAATGGAGTAATAAGTCTATCTGAGAACAAAACAAGGGCCAACAGTTATTTCTGTGTTCAACATGACTAAGAAACCACAACCTTCAGCCAAAACGTAAAAACGGCAGCTGTAGGGAACATATGTTGCATAAAGCTTAAAACAAGATAAAGAAAAAAAAATCACACTAAAGCAGGGAACAAAAGTCAGTAATAAAAACAATACCTTCTTCTGTGTTTTTGTGGACAAGTATGCAAATATTCACAGCTTATGTGATGTAATGAAATACAAGTAAGACCTATCTTAATGTTCTTGCTTATCATAGATAAACACCTGGAAACAGGTCATTAACTCTTGTTCTGGTCTCATTCTCATTCTTACTGTTAGGAGAAAAGAAGTATACCAGAGCTCCAAGCTCCATTATTTACTCCATTTGCCATTATAATGTAAACGATGACTTATTGAAGTGGTTAGCCAAGGGCAAAACGCATGTGGTGAGTGACAGAAAGAAGATAAGACCACAGCCTAACTAAATGTGAAGACAAAGGAGTGAAAAGAGGACTATGATATACCCCTCTCCCGCCACCCCCCCCACCGCCTCAGTTTCCCATAATGAGAATAACCAGCTAGTCTCATTAACATCAGAACACAAAAGTGAATGTTGGAAACACTTTAATGCAGATAACTGATTATTACGTCTTTTTACATTTTCCACAATTCTTGCAGGTATGTCTAAATGAAAACATAGACAATATGCCAAGAGGGACTAACACAGTCTGTTGTGCTTGTTCACATTGTTCAGGACTAATGACACGGAGTCTGGGGTGAAACAATCCTTTTACCGTTGACCTTTGTAAACATGTGCAGTGAATGATAGGCACAGTCAAAACGTCAAGATGCGTGTCCGTCCACACAGACAACAAAATACCAACTGCCCACTGCATATCAGCTGACGTCAGAAAGCACAAATTACGTGCTGCTAACATTTCTAGCTGAGACAGATTGCTATTTAAATAAACAGCCTTTTGGGAAATGATGTGAATATTTTACTGGAAATGCCTACTGACATTGCTCTTGAGTTCAGCATTGTAATATTGCTTGATAAGAGATTTGAGTAAAAACAAAAAAGCTTTTTTCATCATCTGTATAATTCTGTGGATTAGTTATATGATACCTCTAATTTATTGGCATGTTTGTGGGTAATTGCAGTGGTGTCTAGGTACAGCCAAATATGTCAAGATGAAAAGAATATGCCAGTTAAATATGGTGTGTTTCAGTCATATTTCTTAACATACTGCGTATTTTTTACATGTGGCTCACATTCAATAGATGGACATGACAGCACAGCCAGAAAAAAAGCAGAGATGATTTAATTTTAACGTAGTTAGGCATTTAAAAATAGAGGACTTCTTCAGTCTGCAGTGCCTGGTTTTCTCGCCGCTTGTAAAATAAATTAAGAAGCAATTCCAGCATCCAGTAAACATCACAAGACTTATGGGATGCAGACTGCTGACATGCATTAAACCAAAATGATCAGAAGCTTTGTTAACTGTCACTGATGAGTCCAAAACTGTACACATTGCATAAGGGAATTTCTAAGATGATCTGTTTCTGACCCTGCTTAACTGGAGCCTTTCATCTTAGGTAAGAACTATTCAAACAAGAGCCATGCATTCTCTCTCTCTGAGATACCTTAGAGGGGCCAACTTACCCATCATGCACATTTTTGGGATGTGGGAAGAAAACCCAGATAAATATCCACAAGAGTACAAAGAGATATTGGATACTCCACACAGACTCTGAGCAGATTGTGATTCCCATCTGGAAGTTATGAAGAACCATCAAAGCATCAACATTCACTGACAGTGGACCAATTCAAAGTGAGCCAACATACACATCATTGGGCTATAGGAGGAAAACCCAGAGCAAATCCACATGACCATGGGAGAACATGAAAAGTACACACAAACACACACACACATGCACACGCACACACCTTGACCAGGATCTCAGTTGAATCTCAGTGCCTGAAACTTGGAGGTAGCATTGCTGACTCCTGTGTAATAGTGGGGTGTCTGTTTGTTGGGCAGTACTGGATTTGTTTAATTGGTCATGGTCTTTGAAAGTAATAAATGTAAAAAACTTTTTCATTATGTCTCTTGTATTCACAGTTTATTTTGAAACGTACCTTTGTTTGCGTTGCAAAGCTGCTTCTGTTGTACTCTACAAATTATTCAATAGGGAATAAAGATTGAAAGATTGTCTAATTGATTTATATTATAAAAAGGCAACTTATATAGAAATTCAGAGGCTGCAACAAAGCAAGATTGTTCTGTCAGTTATGCTCTACCTTCAAGAACTACTAACCCAAAGAATTATTGCAAATATTTTGATTTTCATTATGGATTTGAATCTGGGCAGATTACTTTAAATCAAACCCTGCTGCTAACAGGCACTGAAACTACTGCTGCTGTAGATTCCAAACAGTATGAAGAAACACTGACACTTTTACTAATAGCAGCAACCACATTGTAAAGGTCAAGATTTAAAAAGTCAAAATCTGTGAAACCTCAGATAAGAGATATCAAGTACTAAATACACAATGGACAAAGCTATGCTTCTCTTTCTTTCTTTCTTTCTTTCTTTCTTTCTTTCTTTCTTTCTTTCTTTCTTTCTTTCTTTCTTATATTCTAATTATTTATGGTGTTAATGGAAATAAGAATAATCGAGATGAATGTCAGATTGGTAATTTCCTCACTGGACAGACCAAACTGGCCATTTATAAATCCAGAAAAGAGCAAGTGAATGCAAATAAACAATGTGACCTGACAAGAATATTTCATGGACTTATAAAAGCCGGGGTGTATTTGGAATATAAATTCTACAGAATGAATGCAAATGTGAATTCTTTTGAGGAAAAAAGGTGTGTTCATGAGTTGATTTTTCTACTTTTACATATGAATGAAGTGTTGTTCTGTTTTTGGGTTGAGTTGGGGGGTTTTCATTGTTTGCTTTACTCTCGATATTATATATGACTAGCTGTCCCCCGCGTAGTAGTTAAACAGGACAAACTTTAAAAAGCAATAAACAAACAGGTATCACTAGCTAAACACGATCCAACACGTGATGAGAGGTAGACCGACTCGAAAGGAGGCTGGCGCGTTAGTGAGTTAGCTCCCCACTCCTGATGGCACACTTCCCTCTTCCCTCGGGCTGCAGCCTCTGTCTTGGATTAGCATGAATATATCGCTCATGCAAGCGAACTATGATACTTAGCACAATGACAGAAGTCACAAAATCAACTGGAATGTTCAAGCAAATTATAGCAAAAAACCCGATCTAAATCCGTTAAGTAGTTCTCTCGCGAAAAGTGGGCAAACATACAGACATACAGAGAGACATTGGAATTTAAAAATATATAGAGATTTGTTGAGTATTGATTAATAAAGTTCAATTCAGAATTTCTTTCTTTCTTTCTTTCTTTCTTTCTTTCTTTCTTTCTTTCTTTCTTTCTTTCTTTCTTTCTTTTTCAAACTCCCTGTATGTACAATCCCAAATCAGAAAATGTTGTGATGCATTTGTTGACCCTCTGCCCATTGTTATTCCTCAAAGACTCATCCTTTCGTGGATACTGCTTTTGTACCAAATCATTTTTACAATCCCCTGTTGTTTGAAATCACATCATTATTTAATTATTTTACCTCATTACTGTCCCTACTTTCCCTACTTTTTCTGGAATGTGTTGCAGGCCTGAAATGCAGGAATGGATGTATATTAACAAATGAAATGAAGCTGACCAGACAAAACATGAAATATCTTGGGTTCATACTGTCTGCAATGAAATAAAAGTCAATATAAAATTAAGAATCACTGTGTTTTTTCAACTTTTTCGGATTTGGGGTTGTATTTATGTGCCCCTTTTTCTAACACTTTATGTTTTTAATAATTTTTTTAATCAATAATGGATTTGAAGACGGTATTTGATTTGTTTAAGAGTGATCTTTCTCACTTGCATTATTATCAAGTGTCACTGAACTAGTGTCAGTATATCCATTTCTGTGACTGTTTGTCTAATTATTGTGGAAATATCCCAGTTAAAGATCATCCACTTACTGATACCCCTTAGAAGGTTCAACGGAGGAACATCCAGTCTCACAAGCTTTGGCTACAAGGGAACAACCCCTGCTGTATGAGACCAGCTGTTGTGCACAGTCCACACTCACACACACCAAAAAATCTAGACTCTTTTATTTAACCAAACATGACATGTGGGGATAAACTGGAGTATACTGAATGGCAAGTTTACTAAGGACACAAGTGCCAACTGTCTTGGCTAGAGCTGAAGGCACACAACTCCAAAGAATTGAAATTGATTCCCATCTCAGTCACACCAAGTGATAATTTTTCACCTTCTGCTTATGTTCTCAAAGATAACATTTTGTGTTCTTACAAATTGTAATACTGTGATAGCTAATATCACAGGAGCCTTTTGTCACAATGAAGTAGTATGAGTGGGATACCATAATGAATGTACTCACCAGCCAAAGATTTAGTGCTGCATATGATTTTGTCCCTGTGTAAAGAAGCAGCCTCAGAGGAATTAGTCATGGCCAGTGTTTATCATTTTAAAGTGGACCCTGCTGGCCTAGTGAGTTTAATATGAGAATGGACCATAATGAATTGAGAGGGATAGACAGACAAATAGAATGAAGAAGCAGATCCAAGAATTAACTTGCTTCACTGGTTCTTCCACATGTCATCTCAATCTCCTCATGACAATTGAACAATTAGTAAAGGTCCTCCTGACATGTTCCTGTCCTTGTTAACAACTACATAATAAATGGTGACGTGATGTTTCACCTGACCATGTGCTTTTGAAGTCCTAACTCGCTAGGTTAATTGGAGACTCGAAATTGGCCCAGCAGGAGTGACTGCTTGTGTCTGCATGAATGTGACCTGAGATACTGGGAAGCTCTTCCTGCATTTCTGTGAAGAAAATAAAGTATAGAAAATAAAAAATGAAAGGGCAGAAAGTCTGAAACTGTTACTCCATGCAGCCCTTTGGGTTAAGGATAGGTGATATCTTGGATCTAATACTCCAATATTTCAATTATATTGAGAAAAGAAATACTAACAAGCTTAGAATGTATTTTATAAATCAGTTCCTCTCATTCAATCTCTCATTTAATGAACATGATAATTTTCATAATTTTTGTTAAGTTTTTAATATATAGCAATTATTATTTGTGTCATGAGTGCACTTTCAAATAGCAAAATATTAACAGATAGTAAAGACAAAACAACAATGTTAGAGTTTTGGGGCACCTTGTGGCCAACCCCTTATAATTGAGAAAAGCTTAAAAAGCAAAAGAAATGCATATAAATGCACAAAATGAGTCTTCCTCAGACTATTGCCTTAGGTTGACTTCCCGAGATCTTCTGGATTTCAGGCATTCTGGGAAGAAGAGACAGACCCCAGAAGTGGCACCAGAGGTGGAAAGGTGTCAATCTTGATTTCTGCAGAGGGAGGAGAATACAGGACGTTATTATACAGTGCCATCTTCAGAGAATTACTATCACCCAAGTGTTTAAGTCAGGGGTCTCCAGTTCAGGTCCTGGTGCACTACTGTGGCTGTAGGTTTTCATTCTAACCCTTTTCTTAATCAGTGACCAGTTCTTTCTGCCAATTAATTATTTTCCTTTCATTTTAATTAAAAGCAAATTCTTATTGTTAATTAAACCCATTATTGAATTCCTTACTTTTTGGTGCTCTCATTTTACCATGGCAGACATTTCCAAAACTGTTGATGTTAGCCTTTCTATGAACAATGTCAAAATGTATTATGGACCTGTAGAGTATCACCTTTCTCTATTTTCAGATATTGTAAACATGGACACAGATTGCTGGGCAGGTGTTGGCTTGTTCTGTGTCTCATTGTTTGGCTGTTAAATATATAAAAAGTCAATTAAAATTAAGAAGTTAAGAAATCAATTAGCAGCAAAAACTGGTCAGCAATAAGAAAAGGGTTACAATGAAAACCTGCAGCCACAGTAATAGTCCAGGACCAGAGTTGGCTTTAAGCTGTTTCCTATGAGCACACACATGACTATGTATACAGGGTGAGTCAAAATTATGCTACCACTGATGGATTACTTTCATCTCAACCACACCTTTCCAGGTCGATGAATAGGTCGGGGTGGACCATTGCCATGGCCTCCACAGTCCTCTGATTTGACACCCTATGATTTCTGGTTATGGGGTATGGTGGAGTGCATGTATAGCAGGAAAGTTCATGATATCAATGATCTGAAGGACAGCATACGGACTGTGTGTGTGTCCAGGCTTTAAATGGTACTGTTGCTCATTGGTTTTTGTGTGTTGAACATGATGGCAAACAGGTTGGGACACTCCTGTAAATCATCTTGCACATATCAAGTATGTTTTGTGAATAAATTGTTTCCACCATTAAAATGTTAACATAATTTTCACTCACCCTGTACATATATATATGACCAGGAGGCAGCCATTGACCTTTTCCTTTTCGATCGATAGTCACACCTGAGATGGACTAGGGAAAATAAAAGCACAAACAACAGTTATGGTGCATAAGTGCAAAATTGTTTTACTAAAAGCAACCAGTGTACAAAATAAAGTATGGTGTAAAAGAAAAGGTCTTCAATAAATAATCCTTAAAAACAGTGGTAGTGTGAGGAAATTAAAATCAATATGCAAATCCAATAAATAAATAAATAAATAGATAAAACCAAGTATAAAAACCAGAGTCTGAACTGGCCTTTCCTCTTTCTCCCAGTGATTCTCTCTGTCTGTAGTCTCACCCTGCTCATCCCTCAGGCACCAGCAAATGTGATCCTTAACCAACTCCTGCCTTCTTGGATAATTCAAGCCTGGCTCCCTTGTCCTTCTACATTCATCGGTATCCTGTAGGACCACTGGAGCCCATGACTGCTCCTGCACCTCAGCTCAGCAGGAGTGATCTGCGTCTAGACCATGGTTTCCTTTGTTCCACCATGAGGAATCGAACCTCTTCTATTCCTTCAGCTCGTACTAGCCCGATTCTGTTCCCTTCTCATGCTTTTTTTTTCTCAGATTTTTTGTCTTCCTCATCTTTCTCTTTCCTAAATAGACCTTTCATAAACTTAGTAAGTGCTGGCGTACTAAACAATTTGTGGAGTGTCAATGAGGGATGACTGAGCTGATCAGCCTCCTGTAAGTGCATGCCTAATCAGTCCATTCCCCATTTAAGCACTCCACAGCCACTTTGTGCCCATAATCATGACGTTTGAGCCACAATAATTTTTATATTATCCTGAACAAGCAATGACCCATCACAGACCCCAGATACGCTTTTCCACAAGGTTTTATTATTTCAATTTTCTCTGGATCAAAGAAGTATTGTGATAAAAGTTCTTGTCCTAGTCTGACCATTAAATTGAAAGAAAAACTGTTAAAAAGTTTTCTTTCTCTCTTACATTCTAAATTGAAGGGTGTTTTCCAGTCTCTAAATTTCCACATGCTCCAGTGGCATGATTCCCATTTCCATATGCAGTAATCTCCCTTCTTACATTTGTGGACTAAGCACCACAGTTATTTATGACATATTTGCTTTGGCAGTTATTCAACATTCCATTTTCCTAATTCACACACCCACTCTACAGATCTACAGTATGGTACGCTTTTTAAAAACTTGCTGTCAATTGTTCAAATGCAGAGCAGCATTAATTCACTTACTGTTCTTCCAGTAAGACAGCACAAGTTTACATAATTGTTAGAAGATGCAATGAATGTATTTCATTGTGTTTGAAACTGAGGTTCTTTAGGGATATCTTTTACTGTGAATGCTGTATCCAGTGAAGAGCCAGAGGCTTTTCTGGAAATGATGAGCAAAAAACAGGACATAACTTGGATGGTCTATTGGTTTAACCTTCCTCTTATGTTAGCTTTCTGTTACTATCTCTTATGTTAACGGGTCGGTTTTGACCCGTATCTTTAATCAGCCATATTACCCTCAAAACAATTATTTATCATCCAATTTTTTTCCTTACCTCTTGGTTACTTTGTTACGCTTCCTTGTCCATTAAAAGAATGTTTTTAATATTTTTGCTGTGACCTCATGAGCTTTTACTTTAACAGCATACCTCTCGTTTTCAATTTTAAAAAATGATTAAATGAACCTCAAGAGAATTATTTAAATAAATAAAAGGTTGTTATGTTACCTGACTATTACTGAGGGGTATTAGAACACATCTCTTAAATAAATTTGTTATATATATTTTTTATTATAATATTAATTACTATAGTAACATCTATGGTGTTATGGGTCAAATTTGACCCATATATATTTATTTCAAAGAAAGAGGCAAAACAGTATTTTCAAAAATAACTTTAATATAAATGGAAAGCTAAACAAGTAAATCTCAAAATGTGGATTTGCAAGGTCAAACAAACAACGAACAATCAAGCAAATCAAACCAATAGAAATGAGGCACTAGTTCCAAAAAACGTCTTTGTGTGCAAGAACATGCATGTGCATTTAGATGCATGTGTGGCAAAAAGTGACACTTTTAGTGTGTTCTTTGCAAATCTATTTTTTGCAGTAGAAGCAGAGTACATTTGCCTTTCTGTCTTTATTGCTAGGGCAGACCTGACACCTCTTTCTTTTAGAATCAGGTGGCCTCAATGGGGTTGTGGCTGTGGCTGTGTAGGTTGATGTTGAGGCAGTGCTGGCCGAAGAGGATGCTGGCACTGATGCTCTTTGTGTTGCTGATGATGTGGAAGGAGTGCTACGTGAGCTCTGCAGCTGTCTGACCAAGGCTGCAGCGGCTGGGTCCCGGGGCACCCGTTCCCTTCGCTCAATGTGTGCCTTGACAAGGGAACTTCCTAACTCCTCAAGAAACATTCTCCGCTTGTTTTTTCTGGTTGAGTTCCACCCTAGGTGAATGTGGGTCCACAATACAAATGCATTGTATGCAGACACATCTAGAATGTTATAAAACACAACCATTGGCCATCTCCTGGTCATTCTCTGGCAAGTGTAGGTGGCAGTCAGCTTGTCCAGGTTGTCCACTCCACCTTTGTTTTTATTATAGTCCAAGATAATTATGGGCTTTTTGTCACTTGCTGATGACACAGCTGCGTCTTTGTGAAAAGTGGACATAAGTATCACACTCTGGACAATATGAAACAACCGTGGTGGTGTCTGTAAAAGCAAATTTTGAATAAAGTGGAGCCCTGTCCTTCACCTGCAAAATTTCGGCAGGCAGCTCAGGTTTATTTTTTTTTACTGTGCCCACCATGGTAAGTTTCCACCTGAGAAGTTCTTGTCCAACGTCATAGCTGGTAAAGAAATTGTCACATGTGATATTGTGACCCCGCAGTCCAGTTGTCATATCGAGGACTACACGTTTTCCTTGATTGTTCTCAGGAATACCACTTGCATGTTTGCCTGTGTAAATCTGCAGATTCCATGCATAGCTGGTTTTTGCATCACAGGTTGCCCAAATTTTTATGCCGTATTTCCCTGGCTTACTAGGCATGTACTGCCGGAAAGGGCATTTTCACACGGAAAGGGACAAAATGTTCATCTACTGTTACCTCTGGCCCTGGGTTGAACATCAGTGGAAGGAGCTGCACCCACCTTTCCCAGACATCCCTGATGGGAGCAAGCTTGTCAGATTTTTCTCTAGTTTCTCTGTTGTCAAATCTAAGGACTCTTGATATCATTCGAAATGACTGAAGTGACATTGTTGCCCAGAAAATATTTCTGCCTGTCAACGCATCCCAAAGACTATCAGTGGCCTCATTGCTGGATTTGTAAACACCAGCAAGAAGAAGAACACCAATATAAGCATCCAGGTATTCCTCATCAATGTCATTCCACATGTCGCCATGAACCTTTTTTCCTTCAAGGTTTGTCATAGCAATCATGACTTTCTTTTGTGACAATGGCATAAACAGATCAAAACATGTCTTGATGTCACTTACTCTCGTCACAGCAAACCTTGTGATTCCAGGGGTCATTTTGATGACATTTGCAGCAGCTGCCCTGCCATGTAAGTCAGGAGGTACTGAGCTCCAACAGATGTTAGCACTTTTGGATTTGAACGTTTCAGCAGGAGTGAGTGCAGCTTCAGCATCGGTGACCTCCTCATCAGACTCATCAGATGTGTCTGTGCCTTCTGGTAGATACTCTACAATGTCTTCCTCCTCGGAAACCTGCTCATCTGTATCACTGTGCTGTTCTGCGTCCTCTGCATCATTTTCAAAAAGGATATGATCCAGAGCTTGGCTTACTGTAAATCTTCTTCTCATTTTTGACTGCTGCAAACAGGAGATGTGTACTCTGCAAGTCACCAACACTAAACTAAATTTGTCTTATGCAAGCCTTACATGTCTGAACAGGTCTGTCTTTGTTTGTTTGTTTTGTTTGTTCAGGTAAGGAGACACATAGGCAAAGAGAGAAGCCCCTCAAAGTGTGTTTAGGATTTTTGTTTTGACCCTAACTATTGTTTTATAACCTTAAATTATAACTGGGTCAAAACTGACCCTACCAACACAAAGGTAATAATTTTCACCAGAGCATTTTATAATTTAGTACAATTGTTTTTTTTTGTTTTATTTTAATTAAATACAGATTCCTGACAAAGTCAAAAAGCCTTGATGCAATAAACAAAATTAGGTAGTAGTTTTATGCATTTAAAAAGTAAAACGGGTCGGTGCTGACCCTAACACAAGAGGAAGGTTAACATAGAGACTATGGAGACACCCACAGAGGACCTGGCTGGCTCACAGTTACAAATAAATTCTCGGGAATGTTGGAGGAAAACACCAGCTCGAAGAGAACCAAACAAGTTTGGCATTATCAGAAATTAACTGTGAAGCAATAATCCTGCCCACTACACTACTGATCCAAACTTACATACTGTATACAGTATGTTCTTGCCTTAAACAGAAAGTAAATTCTTGATTTCCAATCCTCAAAATGATGTTTTTACTAGTTTTTAATGAAGTAGTTTATATCGAGCTATACTGAGTCATACATGTCATCATTCTCACTGTCTGATTTCATGTTACTAACTTACCAATGTCCAAAATCATTGAACAACTTTACAGAGACACTGTAACCTGGATGTGTAAATTTAAGTGTTCATATTAAATTAAATTGAAATATTGCAAACTGTTACTTTCATTTAAGACTGCTTATTAAAAACCCTTAATGCTCAAATGTAGACCAAGTGGTAATTTATATTAGCCTGAATAGGCAGAGAATCAAGAGGGCACACAGGAAAATAAAAAACATCAGGACAGAGATCAATATCCAGAAATCTTCAAAATCAACAGCAAAGTTTACAAGAAATGATGAGCACCTAGTCTTAGAAAATACCAATCAAAACCAGTGCTAAAACCTCATAAGGAAATTGCCAGGGAAACCTGTTTTCTCAAGTTAAACAAAAATTAATTTCTTTCATTGGAATGAAGTCCATATAATTACAGTGCATCTGGCTTAGCTTCAAATAAGGAGGCCACCAATATCATAAGATCATGCGAACATGAAGAATGCTGGGCATTACAGTAACCAATTTTAAAATTCAACGTTTGATGAGGTCACCAATATACAACTAAATAATTGCGAAAAAAAAATTAAATAACTAAAAAAAAAAACAATAAAATGTATACAGTAATCCCTCCTCCATCGCGGGGGTTGCGTTCCAGAGCCACCCGCGAAATAGGAAAATCCGCGAAGTAGAAACCATATGTTTATATGGTTATTTTTAGAATGTCATGCTTGGGTCACAGATTTGCGCAGAAACACAGGAGGTTGTAGAGAGACAGGAACGTTATTCAAACACTGCAAACAAACATTTGTCTCTTTTTCAAAAGTTTAAACTGTGCTCCATGACAAGACAGAGATGACAGTTCTGTCTCACAATTAAAAGAATGCAAACATATCTTCCTTTTCAAAGGAGTGCAAAGCAAGCAGTCAAAAAAAAAATCAATACCGCTTTTTGGCTTTTAAGTATGCGAAGCACCGCCGGTACAAAGCTGTTGAAGGCGGCAGCTCACACCCCCTCTGTCAGGAGCAGGAAGAGAGATAGAGAGAGATAGAGAGAGACAGATAAAAAAAATCAATACGTGCCCTTTGAGCTTTTAAGTATGCGAAGCTCCGTGCAGCATGTCCTTCAGGAAGCAGCTGCACACAGCCCCCCTGCTCACACCCCCCTACGTCAGCGCAAGAGAGAGAGAGAGAGAGAGAAAGTAAGCTGGATAGCTTCTCAGCCATCTGCCAATAGCGTCCCTTGTATGAAATCAACTGGGCAAACCAACTGAGGAAGCATGTACCAGAAATTAAAAGACCTATTGTCCGCAGAAACCCGCGAAGCAGCGAAAAATCTATATTTAAATATGCTTACATATAAAATCCGCGATGGAGTGAAGCCGCGAAAGGCGAAGCGCGATATAGCGAGGGATCACTGTACATTGATTGTAACATTCACATGCTATGAACACTGCGAGAGAGGAAGAGTTCAGAGATGATCGAAGTTAACCATTGTGACCTGTGAGTCCCTGTCTTGCACGAGGCACAACCAGCTTTATTCAGCTTGAAACAGGAACAGCACGGTTATTTATTGTAGCGGGATCTACCCCTCTTCTATACACAGACGCAGCAATCAGGCAGTGTCGTGGCCAAGTAATACTCTTCCCTGCATTTATAATGTTCCTTGCATCACCCATGGATGACCATGGCTTATAGAGCAGCTGCAGTCAACTTGGATCTGCTTTAGCTGTGAGCTGCTGCAGCACTGGGAGCCTGCGGTTGCCCCGACAATGGATAAGCTGTCTTCCACAGCCGCGGTGTTCACTCTTCGGAACTCTCTTCGGCGTGTCGGCCCACTGGGGGGAGTCCCAAAAGAGTTTAGAAAACTCACACCATAAAAAGATAGACATTATTTAAAAGAATACTCCAGCCAAAAATGCTGTTCTTTATATGGTACCTACCCTAGTGATGGGTGAGATAAATGTTTTACGTCATGTTTTCATGCTGAGAGGGAAATACTCTTCCAATAAAGAGTAGTCTTTGATTACACCAGTTGGTTGGCCATCCATGAGGTCTTGTTCAATGCACTATGGTAGACTGACTAAATTTAACAGAACAGCTAGCAACTGCAGCTACTTAATAAAAGGAGCAAGAAAAAAAGGGTATCCTTTTCCCTGAAATGAAAGCTTATTCTAGAATGTTATTGATTAGATCCTGCCATATTTTTAAAAAGTTTTGAACAGATCCTCTAAGTGAGAATTTCATTTTTTCCAATTTCAAATAGTATTTAACATCAGTTACCCACTAACTTGAAAGAGGTGGGTTAGGATTCTTCCAGTTGAGCAGAATAAGTCTACGTGCTAATAGTGAAGTAAAGGCAATTACAGTTTGTTTGTCCTTCACCATTTTAAACCCATCTGGGAGTACACCAAACACAACTGTTAATGGGTTAGGTGTGATTGTGTCACCAAGGGTGTCTGATAGGCGTGCAAAGATTTTTGTCCAAAATGTTGTTAATTTGGTGCACACCCAGAACATGTGACCCAGTGATTTGATAGTTTTTGGGCCTGAGGTCTGACAGTAATCCTCCTGCCTCTCTTACTATTTTGGGAGTATTTTAGACTTTGAATGGGCCTCTGAAGACCTGCCTGTTGGCTTTTGAGTTTGGCTGTCTGTGGTGAGGCCTACTTGAGAAAGTCAGACTTACGTGAAGGTCAAGTCTGCACTCATTTTTGGGCCTAATTGTGGTAGGAAATCATATCACCAACTAATGTGAGATTCCATCTTAAATAGGGGTGGTGTGATGACATTGAGAGGAACCATGTGACTAGCAACAGCATCTTTGATATAAATAACATGGCAGTGCATATGAAACAGCAAAAGAAATGGAGGCCACTACAAGAAAAAATAAGCACAAAATGGTGGTTTAATGATATCGCAGTCATAATATTAAACTAGTGTAAATAAACCAATAACACAAATTAATAACAGTGGCCTTTAAAATTTTAGTTCTGTTTTAGTTCAGTTGAATATACAATATACTGCAAAGGTAACATCAGCTTTAAATGTAATTTTTGTTTAAAGGGATTAAAGAACTTAAAGTGATGTTTTGATATGTATAAGCTGATCGACCCAACATACCTTCTCATGACCTAAAAACCTTGTGTCTCGAAAACAACATCAAATTGAGATTTTTTAGTTTCCTAAAGTGACACTTTTCTCCTCACCACTTCAGTATTTTTACTGGAAAAAAGGAAGAATTGATAAATGAATTTTGAGCAGTATCGTTGCTGTCTTGCTGTAGGTTTAAGACTTTACCAGAACAGTAAACCCCCTTCTCAAATGCTTACCTTACTTCTGAGCTTACTAAAATCATATTTCCTTATACATAGACTTTGAGTTCTAGGACTTGGTTTATATATTAGCTTTTAAAACAGAAAAACATTAAGATATGCATTATTCAGATTTTCTTATTATTAACATGTTTATTCTTTTCTGCATTGAAGGGAAATTCCTCTGATTATATGTAATTCTTTGTGGTTTCTGTTCTGAATTACCTAATGTATTATACAGTTGTTTCAAAATGTAATTTTTTTAAAATAGAAAAAGTCATTGGATAGATTGGCAATCCCTCATTATAAAACAGTTTATGGTAAAGAAACTGTCATTTAATAATAGTTTTACTATTTTTTTCTGTTTTCGCAAAGATGATGTCTGACTAATCATGTGGTTTCCAGAATGTGTGCTGCACCACCTTTTCATATTGTAGTTATTTAATGCTACTTTCCCTCGATGATGAAGAATTTATGGTAGATCTGACCTGGGACTTAAGAGAAAACATTTCATCTTCTAGTTTTGTTAAGGATAAGAAAACAAAATAGAAACTCACAGTTAAATGTATGAGTCAATTGAGTCGTTGGGGCTTTTGTCAGGATATAAATGCAGGAGTAATAACAGCACTATATTTTTGACGTTAGGAACTCAGTTTAGAAAATGAAATGTACTTTTTGGACATTCCCAAATTTGCCAAAGAAGCCAAACAACAAAATAGAAAACTTTAATGAGGTCATAAAATTCCCTGAAAAGGTATAGACTTTCAATAGAATAAAAGTGGAGGAAAAAGAGCTGCAAAAATACTATTATTATTGACATCTATCAATCCATCCATCCATTTATAAAAATTGCTTAGTTATCCAATTTTTTTTAATTACAGTACCACCGGGATCCTTAGGTCTTACTCTCTGTTCGACAGAACTTTAGTATGTGGGTAGTCTCAAGGAGGGCACCTGGATTGCATTTGCTTTACCTGTCTGATATTTTTGAAAATTTAGTCAAGCAAATCCATGTTCTACAACGATAATCACATGAGCCTTTGTATGTGTAAGATCATAATCTCGAGGTCTTTCTTGTTCTACCTCTTTGACTGATATGTTCACATCATCTGGAATGGCTACATCAATGTGCAGACATTGCATCTTGCTTCTGTCATAGAGAATGATGTCTGGTTGATTGGCTCCAATGGTACGTCGATGTTCACAGCGATTTTGTTTCTCCATCTCAACAGCGTATTCTGGCTGTATTCAGGCACTGGGAGGCCAAACTTACTGAGCATTGACCACTGCAGGTAGCTAGCTGCCCAATTGTGTTGATGATCTATTCTTTTGGTGCCAGCACTGAGCATCTAGCAATGAAATGATTGATGGGCGCTTCTTGTTGCTGGGATAGCACTTGCTATCAACCTCCATCTTTAGAAAAGTCTTCTGATAATAACGTTTGTTAAGTGCCTCATCCTGAACTGGGAGAAAGCAAGCTAAGAAAATAACCTGATTTTTAACTGGACTGGTAGCAGTAAGTGTTTGCATGACCTTTGTGTCCTGGTGGCACCTTCCCCTACACCTGATCCTGCCAGGAAAGTTTCCAGGTCCATATGACCCTGGAACTGAAATGGTATGTTCTCAAAATGAGTGGAGGTGGGATAGCAACCTCTAAATCCAGTTATTCTCATGTTCATTCATAGAGCCCCCTATGACTGCAGGTTTTGTTCCCACCAGTTTTATACTCATTTTACCTTTAAATGGCCTCATTGTTTAATTAGATGGTCCTTTCTTTCTTCTTCTGTTATTCCGATGCTGGAAAGTAAGGCAGTCAAATATTTACATTTGTAAGTCTATGTTTTCAAAAGAATGTTTTGTAGTACTCTTTTTTAACCCAGGTTATTATCTTGTTTATTCATACATATCTTAGATATAGAAAATGTAGAATGTGAAGTGTTACAGTTAACTGTTTTTTTATTAAAAGTATTTTTAACCCATAAATCAGTTAGTCTACCGGACAGAGCAGGTGCTTTTGGCAGATGCTAGCACACAGTACGTTAAACTGCTAATAGTGACACTTATCCCCGTGAGACCATAAAATGGCAAAATGTTGATGTGCGTCTTATCATTAAACAATATTATAAGTGTAAAATAGAAAGTGAGTGTATTTTATATTGATGTCCAGTTTGACTGTGATTAGAGTTTAGACCATTTTTTAGTAACTAACATTTATTGCTCAGCAATATACAACATGTACTATAATTTCCTTTATTATAAGAATGTAAGCTGTCGCTTTCAGGAAATGAGGGAAGAATCTGTGGAGAGACTACTTGTATTGCATTGGCTCAACTAAATTAATAAAGTATGAATTTTTTCCTTCTGGTATTCCTCCTTAGTTTGATGTTATGCAAGTTCTGCATGTACAAACTAAAGCAAAAACTTTCAAAATAAATCATTTTTAAAGTAGAGTAGGTAAGACAAGTGACTGGTGTTTTCACGAGAATAGCAGGCTTAGATGCAAGTGATGGCTGATTTGTGCATTGCAGGTTTTCCTTCACTGCAGTACATCTTCTGATGGTATAGTACTTGACTTTTTCTGCTCTTTTTCTATTTTCTTAGCCTTGCTATATTAGTGTAGTGAGCCATTACCAAGCACAGAGGAACTTCCCCAGTCCACCCAGTGCCCACAGATGATGTTACTGGGTAAATGAAATGGGCAGTGTGGTGGGCAGTGGATGGATTTGTGAGGGAAGTTAGACGAACTTTGGGAAAACACTTAAACTGAGACAGACGAACTGAAGCCAAGAGAAGACTGCAGGACTGCTGTGGATTTACTATTTTAGAAGTGTCGTCTGTGGCCATTTAATCAGGAGCAGCAGAAGAATGAAGTGAATAGTGTTTGTGGGCTTGTCGTGTGTCAGGTCCTGCATGCCGGTGCTTGTCACACTGTTTTTACTACTCATAGTAACAGAGAGATTAGCAGTGCTATCTCAGGGTTCTGGTCCCGGGCACTGAGTTTTCCTCTCACATCCCAAAAGCATGTGTGTTACAGTATATCAAAACTCTGAAGTGGCCCTGTGATTCTGTGTACATGGGTGCCTTGTCTAGGGTTACTTCTCACCCTGAACCAAAGCAGGAATGATAGACTCTGGGATCCAGGACTTGCATGCTGCTCCTCACAAAACTTTCATAAACTTTGCCCTTCAACATCTAAAAGACTCCTTTAGAAATCAAAATCGGGAACAACTCCTGGAATTTCTTCAATGCACCTTTCACCCTCTCCAGAACTCAGATGAGAATGATCTGTGGAGTGTGTGGACTGAGAGGAAGATGTATAGTGAATTAAAAGAAAGACTTGGAGTGTGGGGCATAGGTGTTGTTCTAGACAGAAATATGCAAAGTTGGTTTGGGCATGTGGATTAAAAAGCTAGGGTACGACTGGGTGAAGAAGAGTTCAAGCAAAAGGGAGATGGAGATGAGGCTCAGAGACAAAAAAAACAAGTCATTATTGGAAATGTGGGTGAATGATATGAACAGAATGGGTCTCACCTCAAAGGATGCCCAGGACTGTAGAACATGGAGGAAAAAGATGGGTGGGGGAAAACCTGTTAACCTGTGTAAATTTGGAAAAATCACCGTTGAAGCAATGATGATGTAGATACAATGCATCAGAATCATTAGAAAGCACTACTTATGTAAATGAATGAATGTTTTTGTTT
This sequence comes from Erpetoichthys calabaricus, assembly GCF_900747795.2. Taxonomy (NCBI): domain Eukaryota; kingdom Metazoa; phylum Chordata; class Cladistia; order Polypteriformes; family Polypteridae; genus Erpetoichthys; species Erpetoichthys calabaricus. The sequence continues at coordinate 58,986,691 of NC_041403.2, read as the reverse complement.
TCTCTCTCTTATTTCTTCTTATCATAGATAACATTTCATTTAAGAAGATAAACAGGTGGCAGATTTCTAAAGAAGGTTTTTCATTTGGTCTCATAAACACTTGTATTCTAGTTATGGAAACTAGATAAAAGCCAAGCAAAATGACACCTTTTATTGGCTAACTAAAAAGATTACAAAATGCAAGCTTTCGAGGCAACTCAGGCCTCTTCTTCAGGCAAGATGTAATGGAAACTGAACTGTATTGGAAACTGTGCCTCTTATAGATGATACTTTTTATTGATTTATACTCTAAGTTGCTAGAACTTTGGTCTTCCTATCACTACTTTAATGGCTGAAATCACATGACCAGCCATAGCCAGTAACTTTACAGCCCATAAAGCACAACACCTCTTGGTCTCATAGCAGTTAATTGCTCCATTATGGTGTTTTGCCACCTAGATGAGTCACTTGGGGCTGAGCTCTGCCTTTCATTATCATGGCCACTCCATGCTTTACTGCTTTATTTGTACAAGGTGATTTAAGTCATGATGGTTGAGGTTGCTTTGTTTATTTGTGTTTATTATATAACTCCATGATAACGGGGTTAGAGGAAGTGCCATACAATAAATTGAGGGATCTCCTATACAACATATTCAAATAAAACAAACAAATCTGACTGAAATGGTTACCTGGATTTGCTACCAAATATTATTTCATGTAGCATTTCACTCTGAAGGACTTACCTATTCAAAATAAGCACTCAAACAGAAAGAACTTTACTACTCAGAGAAAGTTCAATCAGGTTTACCAGTTCTGTAAACAGGAGAAGAATGTTCTTATGGTGCACTCCTTTGTTAATCTGTTCTTTTGCAGTCATATTTTGTAAGTGAAATGCTGAGATACAACCTAATCAAAGATGTTTCCTTCTCACTAACATCCTGCCAGTCTGGCCAGTGTAGTTCATTTCTTCCCTCTACTTTCTCCTTGTCTGTGTAACAGTTGTGATACTGTATGCTGCACATTTTGTCTGGACTGTTTGTAGGCATAAAAGACCTCCTGGGGCCATCAACCCAAAGAAGATTGGTGAAGGAAATCTGGGGGGCTTGGCCCTGTCTGTGTGTTTTTTAGCCTCTGCCTGTCACTTGTGTACCTGCCGGACTGACGGCAACTCTGCTCTATACATTTACACATTCTTGTGCTTTTATATTCTTTCAGCTTTTGTGCTCTTTTGCCATGACTCATTTCCTTGGGATGTATCCGGTTGTTGATCTTTGTTATTGTGTTCCTTTAATTTATATTCTGATATGTTTCGTAAAGTGCCTTGTAATGATGTGCACGGTGAAAGATGCTGTGTAAATTTGACTCTTTCACTGAGTGATGCAGCAACATGCTTTATCCTGCAAATTATCAGTCTCCCTGGGAGCATACGATATGTATTTCAGCCAAAAGATGGATCCAATAATGCTCTCAGAATTTTGGAAAACAGTTGAGTGAGTGAATGAATTAATTGATACTTTTAGAACAAAATCAAGCATCTCATTGTTTTTTGAGGTTCCCACAGGCGTACACTGCCTATAATTGCTTAGTGTCACTAGGGGAACAATGTGGCACTATGGACAAATTGGGATGTCTTGAGAATTAGCCACAGAGTTATAGAATTTAGAGATATTTAAAAAATAAAACTAGTTATTAAGTGCATAAAATGTAGAGCTTCTGATGAGAACAACTTGATAAAAAAGCAATATTTAAATATTTTTCACTTCAGATATGTCAGTACTATGGCACTGGTCAGTGTTGCTCTTTCACAGCTCCAGAGTTACAGGTTTGAATCCCACTCTGGTCACTCCCAAACACCACCTGATTTGTGTGGGTTTGTCCTTGGTGTACTCCAGCTTACCACCCACCTCTCTAAACCCTGCTGATTATGTTAACTGTTAACTCTAAATGTACACCGTATGACTCATTGTGGGTGACTGTGAATGTGCCCACCTAGAGTTAGATTCTGTCTTGCACCCAGTGCTGCTAGGATAAATTGAAGTCCTCCACAACCCCAAATTAGAATAAGTGGGCATGAAAGTGAGTGGATGGATCGATACATCTAAAATTAAACTTGTCTGGCATTCCATACCTCTAAAAGGACTTGGTATGGGTTGTGATGATGGCATATTACCTGACACTAACATAAAAATGCAGGTTTGCGGGCAAATCAACAAAAGGTGACACCCATTCAGACTTGTAAAACATTTTTGAAGGGCAAGGTGGAATTGTTAATATGAAGTATGGGTAAATATTATCACACATTTCACAAAAAGAAAATAGTGCAGACATGTTGGTAGAGCAGTATATTCAAAACCAGTATTTATCTTCTTCCTAATTGTATTGGTTTTCTACAGCCTTTCTCTACCAGCTGATGTCAGCATTTTGGTCAAACTGCACAAAGATCAAAAGTACCTAACCTTTTAGATTTAGAGAATGAAGATATTCCAACGCACACACCCACCTATGTTGGCCAGCTTTGCTTGTAATGAATCTCATCTGGCAATGCTTTTTGTAACAAGACAACAGGTACCAAGACACAGATGATCAGATTTCTTTATTGATTTTATTAGCTAACTGCAATTGGATTTTCGTTATAATTTATTGTAGGAAATAATCTATATTTTGCTTTCTCCTCAGGAGTAATTCCCTTGGGTTGGACTCAGAAGCCATGCTAAAGACAATTTAATTCAGTTTATTTATTTATCATTTTTGCGACAAATATTTAGATGTCTTCAAATAAATGATGGTAAGACGGTAAGACTTTAGTTTGCACTATCCTCATAGCACACCATAGCATGGTGTTTTTAAAAGCAAGCTAGAGTAAAATTCATAATAGAAAGCCTAGAAAAAGCTTTAGAGAAAAGATCTGTGTGCTTTCAAGTCAGAGAGCCCCCTGCTTGAAATACTATACTGTATGTAGGACCTGGAAATCAAACTGCTTATGGGGCAGATAAAGGTATGCAGAAGTGGAAGTTGGGCCCTACCTAAATGGTCTAGAACCACCAACTTGTTGCCGCCTAAAAAGGCAGGCGCTGTTACATGAAATTATGCTCTAGCCAGAATTACACAGTCTGGAATCTATTTGAGATGAAACGGATCTGGTTTCTAATGTGTCTCAAGAAGAAAAGCACAATCTGTCTGCTTTCTGCAATGGTAACCCCTATTGACATACTGAACAACCAGAAGGCCTTTCTCTACATGTAATGTGTGTAATTTGTTTCCTCTCGACAAATTGTGTCATTGTGAGAATAAAGTAAAAGATAAATTATTAAATTGGAGATTTTCCACCATTTTAAAAATAAATGATCATGCAAAAATGCACAAAAACACAAACTACTAAAGAGCACATGCTTACCTCTTACTCGGAGAACTCATATCAATCACAGGCAAAATTCATCAAGAAAAGAAAGAAGTTTGGTTATCACAGCACATAGTAAGACTAGAAGCCATCTCAATAGTTGTAACTGTGTCAGCATGTTGGTAGGATATATGTGTCCTAACCAAAGAACTAAACTGAGGCTTGTACCCTTAGCAAAATTCTAGAGACATGTCAAATTATGATGGCACAAAAAATATCCCCAAAAAAATCCAAGGATCAAGATGTTAGCAGTCACTCAAATGATAAACTTAGTTACTCATCTCTCACAATGTGAAGAAAAGAATTTACGAACAAGCCCTGTAAACTGGATGGACTAAACTTTGGTACAGAAACTGACATATGGCATGAAATGCCACCAGTGCGGATGGAGTTTATGTTTGTGTGGGAAGATGAAAATTGTTGTATATAGTCTACTTTAGCTATATGCTAAATATTTGCTTTGTCATTAGGCTTCATGATGATGATGGTCCTTCTATTACTCTCCAGCGGTCTCCCAGAAGAGATCCCATCATAATGCTGCCAATAAACAGGTGATCTCCGTGAAATCTGGCATTGCAGGAACACAATTTTGAATATTGCCTGTAGGTGTCTACCTACTTGTTAAAATATCTACCAATGTTAGAAATGGTGGCTTCAATGTTAGAAAGAGTTTTCCTTTCTGACTTTTTTTACCAACTAATGACACTCATATAGTCAATAACCAGAGACACTTGGACAGGTGTGATTAAAAGAAATTGCATGCCCAGTCTAAATCTGAGCAGCATATTATTAATTCATTTTTGTGCTGCTTGGCAAATGTTCAGAACATTACATGTACAAATTCAAAATTAAGTGATCCTGGTACCAGAAAACTTTGGATCAAAGATCTGTGACTGATTTAGTACTTGTATAATCTCATCTGAGACCTGATATTCTGAAAACACATTGAACAGAGGGTGCTGACGGTTCACCTAAGTATCAGACTAAGAGTCAGACAGCTGGAGTGGGAACTCATGGAAACCAAACGGGTGATGGAAATGTGTTGTAAATACCTAATAGTTGCTTTGTTACAGCATTAGCATACAGTGACACCGACTTTCAGAAGAGTTTCACATCTTTGGAGAGTTTGGGGCCATGGATTCTGCATGGATCCTTTTCATTGTTTGAGTACACATGAATGAAAGAAGCTATGGCTGAAGGGTGTTTCGTGTCTGTCATGGTGGTCACTGTGTAGCGGGGCCACATAGTGTTTAAATGTCAGTTCTGAGTGCGTCTCGTTTCATTGTCCCGTTTACTGTTTGTGCATCAGTTTATGCCGTCCCCGTAAAAGGGGACGGATGATGGAAGGAGACCACAGCCACAAACCTGGAAAACACCTGTTTACAATCAATCAATCCCAGCCGTCACAGGACTATATAAGCCAGCAGGAGGAGAAGGAGGAAGAGGAGAGAAGGAGATTTTTCATTCACGACCACGAGCCAACTGTACCAGTTATTGTCCACATCGCGCATATCCATCCAGTTTGTTTTTCCATCAGCCGGATTTATTTCAAGGACCTCACCACGAGAGACCCCGGGGTAGGACTTAATCATCCACCACACACACGAGGATTCACGGTGAGGCTGTTCCATTTTTTCCGGGGAGAATCAAACATCGCAATTTCACTCATTCAGTCATCCGCTTTCAGGACAGTTTCTTTATTACCGGACTCACGTTCTCATTCATTTTCAGTTTATCATTCATTGTTATTCGTGTTGTGTGTTTATTTGTTACAGGGGCAAGGGAGGGTTTTTGTTGTATATATATATATATATATATTTGGTGGTGTCTTGTTATTGCTGGGGTGGAGGGATATTTATATTTATATGTTTCTATTTTTCTATTTCATTTCACTTAATACATATAATCTGTTTAATTTTACATCCTGTTTTTGTGTGCTCATATTTTTCACCGTCGATTGTAGGGAGAAAAGTTCAATTGGTAAGAAGTACGGCTTGATAGTTAGATTATTTCTCAGTAAATTATCCAGGCCACTGGTCTTGGAGGTGTAGCTGCCGGCTGGGTAAAAGGGGTCGGCCGTTACAACTGTAGGTCTCATTTCTAAGCACTGATGATGAGGAAAGCCATTATCTTATCTAAAGAGGCCTGCCATGCAGTTTTAGCAAGTGGACCTCTGGATTTAACACAGAAGTATCAGCAGACCAACAAGTCAGTAGCGATTGAAACAGCTAAAGTGGAGGCTTATCAGCAGTTTAACAGAGTGTTTGGCTAACCAACCGACTCTGAAAAGGCAGGAAAGGCATCACTCAGGCTGTTCTCAGCAAAAGGCAGAGCATTGTTGTCCTTGGCTAAGGATATTATCAAGAGGCAGGTGATAAACTTTGAAAGAATTTTAAAACTGATGGACACGGCTATTTGGTAGGAAGACGATGCTAGGGTCCACTTCAGTGGCTAGATGAGCAGGTGAGGAGAGCCTGAAACTAGACTGAGTAGTCATCCAGTGATTTAGGTGGTTCGGATCTAATGACAATACCTGGATATCTCCCAAACAAGGTTTTATGAGCCAAGCCCACATTATATTTCTTTAATGGGTTGGCGGCACCTGGAAATATTTAAGAGGATCTGGGTACTGACACAGGGATTGGGGAAATTTGGTTAGCCAGTTGTCTTCATGCCCATCATGAGCAGTGGATAAGCAGTAAAGGAGCAGTGTTTTTACTTGATTTTATTTTTGTACAGGTTGATGAGCGATAAATCAAGTAAAACAAAAAAAGAGGCAGCTGGAAATTCCAGCTATTACTGATGCATGTCGGTGCTTTTGTGTGTCTGCTAACCACAATTGCTGCCTACTTGGTGTGATTTTAACAGTGCAGCAGGCTTTGATTTCAGAATAAACAGGAAAGGTCAGTGATTACTTTCTACTACCAGCCTAAGCAATGACAAATAATTACGCTAAATAAGGTGCATAAATAAGGAGGAGAAGAGCAATCTGGTGCTCAAGTTCATTTTATATTTTGACTATTCCACCCTAATGGTATAAAAATAAATGAAATCTTATAAAGGAGCAGTTCTGCACAAATTATATAATATTATTGTTAGGCACCACCTGGGAGGCTAAATGTAGCTCAGCTTTCTGTGTAAGAAAATAGTTTTCGCAACGTGGGAGGAATTCCAAAGAGAGGGAGTGTCAAAGCTTCTGCCAGGCTGAAAGACTCATTCATGCAAGCTAAAAATCACAGTATTTTCAGACTAAAAATACATTAAAGAATGAAAAAACACCACTATGATAAAATTTTTGTTACTTTACAATTGAACCATTTGTGTAATGTAGAATCATTTCCTATAAGTCTCTCCAAAATGTGAAGAACAAAAAAACATATGGAATTATTTCTCAGGGAAGTAGGCAAAATATGAAAGCAATGGACAGAAAAAGAAAAAATGCTGCCCAACTGTGCCAACCCCAAGGTTTTAGTCATTGTGTATGTGGAAGGTGGCTTCCCCAGTTGTGAACCAAATCAATTTCCCTCCACCCTGATATTCTCTTTCCCTGCCAGAAAACCTTTATCCATCTCATCTCCCAACTCTAGACTCATGTCACTGTTACTTCCTAGGTCAGAGACACCCTTCATCCTTTAGAGACACTGGGCCACAGTGCCACCTAGTGGGTATGGCAAGAACATTTCTTTTAAACCCTTCTTACTTTCACAGGAAAATGTCCTTTTGGGCTTTGCTACTTCTACTGTTCTCAGCAGGAAGCAAGCAGTTTACAGTGGACAACAAAGATTTTGCTTCTTGAACATTTTGGAGGTTTCTAATGGATTTTAGCCTGCAAGAAACACCTTTAAATTTTCCTGTCATGCATCATTTTATTGCAATTGTCTCTCTTTTTGAGACTTTCTCCCTTATTTTAAGTATACATATACAGTACAACAACTATTCCTGGAACATCTGTGATGATTGTATTGATACTCCTACTTTGCATACAGGTCAGAGATACCAAGGACTGTTGTGTCATTTGTGAATGGGACTGCCATGCTAAATAGTCTCATTACATTAAAAAACAGAAAAAAGTGTGGCACAGAAACTAATTGTTAGCTCAATAAAAATGATTTTACCTCTTCCATCCATTATCCAACCCGCTATATCCTAACACAGGGTCACAGGGAGCCAATCATAGCCAACACAGGGCGCAAGGCAGGAAACAAACCCTGGGCAGGGCGCCAGCCCACCGCAGGGCGTACACACACACACACACACACATACCAAGCACACACTAGGGACAATTTAGGATTGCCAATGCACCTAATCTGCATGTCTTTGGACTGTGGGAGGACAGACACAGGGAGAACATGCAAACTCCACGCAGGGAGGACCCGGGAAGTGAACCCGGGTATCCTAACTGCGAGGCAGCAGCGCTACCACTGTGCCACCGTGCCGCCCTTTTTTCTCTTCGTCATATAAAAAATTTGGACTGATGAAAAAATTATTAAAAGCAATAAACAAGAAAGGTGAAGGATTTTGATATCTGAGACAGATATTTCTACTAATAACTGATGCCAAGATAAAGGAAGGTATTTGTGGTGGTCCACAAATCAGACACATCATCAATGACAAGCAGGTCAAAGATCTACTAGTGGGACGGGAAAAAATTGGATGGAAGGCATTCACTGATATTAAGATTTTTCCGGCCAACTGCAGAACACCAAAACTGCGTACAGCTGGTTGATAACATCCTTCAAGCAAACAAAACCATGAAGTGCAACATGTCACTAAATATTCATTTTTTGCATTAACAATTGTACTTCTTCCTTGCTAATCTTGGTGCAGTCAGTGATGAACATGGTGAAAGGTTTCACCAGGACATTGCAACAATGGAAAAGCGGCATCAGGACAAGGTGGAATCTATCAATTCTGGCCAACTAATTTTGTATACACTGACAGAAAAACCTCGTCTGACTGTAACCTTCTGCATGCACTCAACTGATTCACTGCCACTTGTGAAGCGACTGGCATGAGGATCAGCATTACCAAATCTGAGGTTATGGTTCTCTCGCAAAAGAGAGTGGATTGTTCTCTTCAGGTGAAGGAGGAACAGCTGCTGTTAGGGAAGGGTTCAAATATCTCTGGATATTGTTCACAAGTGATGGAAAAAAAGCAACATGAGATTGACAAGCAGACTGGAGTTGTGGCAGCTGTTCTGTAGGCACTGTGCCACTCTGTGGTGGTGAAACAAGTGCTGAGACTAAAGACAACACTCTTGATTTGCTGGTCCTTCTACATCCCATGTCTTCATCTATGGTCATGAGTTTTGTGTAATGACTGAAAGAATTTAATCATGAATGTAAGAAGAAATTAGGTTTCTTTGCAAGGTGGCTGGGTTAACACTCCTTCAGTGGGTAGAAACTCAGATGATTCAGGAGATCCTCAATGCAGAGTCTCTACTCTTCCAGATTGAGAGGCACCAGACGAGGTAGTTTGAGCATGTAGTCTGGATGCCCACAGGCGGTTCTCCCTAGAACTGCCCGCGGCACATCCCATTGGGTGGGGACCCTGCAGCAGACCCAGGACACATTGGAGGGATTATATCTCTTGCTGGCTTCAAAATGTTTGGGATTTTCCTAGGAATAGCTGGAATCTGTAACTGGGGACAGGGAAATTTGGGGTATCCTGCTTGGCCTGCTGTCACTGCAACCTTTACCAGGAAAAGCAGTTTGAGATGAGATGAGATAAAATGAGAAGCATGAGATGTGGAGTATACATGTCAGGGTGTCCTCCTTTCTTCTCAAATGGTTCCTGTCTTTTACCACCCTTATGATTTCCATGAGCCTGTTCACTCCATGTCAGGCGTATAATACATTACAACATACTGATTACACAAGCAGGCTTTGAATAAAACCTTAACGTTCCAAATAACATCTGACACTGATATCCTCTTCCTATTGACATTTTGCCCCCTTTCATCAATTTTCCATATCTTTATCTTGTTCTTCAGGACTGAAGGGCACCAGAAAAAACATCAGGTCATCAGAGGGGATATCTATGCTAACACATGCTGTACAATCACAGTGAATAATTATTGACTAGACACAAATAGACAGTGGGAGGAAACTCAGAAGTCCAACAAGAATGTCACTCAATTTCCCTTTTTATTAGTGATTGTTGCTTTCCAGGTGACATGGTGTTGCTATAATGAAATCCAACCCAGAGCTGATTTGTGTCTTATGTCCAAAAATGCCGTGATAGACTGTGGCTCATCTCACTGCTGAATTAGACTCTGCAGGTTACAAAATGGGCTAAAACAGAAAACTACAAAAATATTGCCTTGCATAAATCTTTTGCTACAAAGTGACTGGTGGGATGGCCCAGCATCTAAAGCTTTGGACATTAAGCTCCAAGGTGATCTATTCAATGTGTAACCCTGACTGAGTTACATAAATAAATAAATAAATAAATATGGACAAAATTATACTGTGTGTGGCTGGCAAGTTTGTTTAGTTTAGCATTAGCCACATGAATAAATCAAACAACAGTTTCTGGGACTTCATCATTGTAAATCAAGGTGTTAGTTGTCTTCCAAAAGAAGAGAAAACAGGCTTTTTTTGTTAATTGGTACAAAAAATGTCTGAGGTAATACACTTTGTACTTCCTCTTCGGTCTGCTGACACTTTCTAAAGTTCAGGAACTCCCTGGGTCATCAGAGTCAATGTGATCTTTCACACGTGTCACAGGGGACTTCTTTATTCCAGAATTACAGAATTCGGCAGAGTCACTAGGGAAATATTAGTTACAGACAAAAAAATTACATTTGTCACATTGTTCTAGTAGAATAATTGGTAAAGTACTGTAAATGTAAGATTTCATATGGAGGACAATTCACTGGATGATTTAAAGCTGACTCATATGTGTCACTGGGGACATATCATGGTCCACATCTGGGCAGTTAACAGAAGCCATCTGAAGAGCAAATAACATAACGGATTATACCACATTTCTGGGTGCTACATATTCTGTGTGGCTCAGAGTGTCCTGTATGCGTATTAGCATACATGTCATAAAAATATAGTAATGGTTTCCCTATCACAAGGAGGTCGGAGGACATCAGGAAGACTGAAGCAGCCTAATCTCATTGGTTTGATTGAACAGAGACTCACACAACCAGCCTTGGTAAATGACTAACATAGACCGCCTGTTCTCTGCTAGAATAGGCTCAATTGAAAGTGATTGAACATTCGATAATAGAACCTTTACAAAGTAATTTAGTAAGATAGTAAGAAAAGTCTTCTTTCTTTTAGTAACCAATAAAGTTAATTTTCTGGCCTTTCACAATTCCTCACTAAGCATTATAAAAATATGTTTTTGCATAAACTTGTCTCATGTGGGGAAGGAGTACAGCTTTGTCATGTCTTTGGAGGCTTCTGGACTTATTGTCAGGAATGGTTGTCATCAACACACTAGGAGAAACTGTCCTGCTCCCCTTTCTCTTGACCCACCACATAAACAATTTTAAGTACAATTCTAGCTTATGACATCTTCAGTACTATAGCTGTTGGGTGACTCCTCCATTGTAGGCTGTGTTGACAGTGGAAACAAAAACTATACAGAGGTGGAGGATGACTTCTTAGTTGATGTCAGGACAACCAGTTGTAACTAAACACTATATAGGAGTTGGTGGTTGATGTCTGGAGCAGCAGAAAGGCCCTGAGGTTAGCTACCATATCAGAGGAGGAGGTGGAGGTGTTCTTGACTGATTATACCTGAAGGATTACTTAAAGTGTAAGTTGGATTCAGTGGACAATGCAGAACTGTTGTATAGAAAAGATCAGAGAAGCCTCTTCTTTCCAGAGGAGACACTGGTCCTTTATGGTGCTGAACAAACTGCTGGGATATTCAGCCAGTCCATGGTTGCCAGACTACTGTTGTATACTAGGGGGATGACAGACAACTGGATAAGATGATCAATGTATTACATGATTTACCCTGGATTACCTGAATCCAGGGGCACTAAAGATGAGGAGGGCAAAATTAGAGGCCATCATGATGCTGATATCCATCGCCTAGTCCTGGAGTACTTTTAATCAACTTCTCATTACATTGTAAAATTACTATCTATCTATCTATCTATCTATCTATCTATCTATCTATCTATCTATCTATCTATCTATCTATCTATCTATCTATCTATCTATCTATCTATCTATCTATCTATCTATCTATCTATCTATCTATCTATCTATCTATCTATCTATCTATCTATCTTTTCCCACAGATGGTATCTTTGAAGGCTCTGATGAGGTGGTAACCTAAGGGAGAACAGTCCACTTGAGTGTTGTGAAGTATCTAGAACAGTAGTTTTCAGGTTCTGTCCTGAAGGTCCCCTGTGGCTGCATGTGTTTATCCCAACTATTTTCTTCTCTTAATTGGGCTCCTGTTTGAACTTAGTATTGTGGACCATAAAATATTAACTGCTTGTGTGCTGTGTTAATAATGTTATTAGCTTGTTTTTGAACATTCCTAACCCCCCCACACACACTTTTTTTTAATTTGATACATATTGGCATGTCCCTAGCTCCCTCTTTGCTACTGGTGCTGCTTTAGTCATAGCTTTACCTTACGCCATATTGTATTTTAGGTTGAAGAAGTTGTCAATGGTTGTCACATCCTGATACTTTGTATGACTTCTTGCCAGAAACCTACATTAAAGTATATGGATTCTCAGCCTTGACTTTCTTGGTAAGTAAAGCTATCTGTCCACGTTCATTACAACAAGTGGGAGCAACGCACTCTCTGTATGGACTGGGTCTTTAGGAGAGAAGCCATGCTAACACGGCATTTGGGGACGGAATAGCTTGTGCATATACTGTAATTGCTCTGAGATATTCAGGCAAAGGCAGCAGAATTTTTGAGGCAAGGTAGTTGCACTCACTAATCATGTCACGGGAGAGTGGCGATGTGTTGCACATGCAAGTGCTAATTTCTCTGTATTCTGTACACGTAACAATAAGGAACCTTTAAACCTACTAAGCAAGTCATTGCTTCCCAGTTTGTTTTTGTTGTATCAGTTCAGATTTGCAAATTCTTTATTGAATGAAGCAGGAAATAAGATGTTTAGGAATTCTTTTTCAGTTTTGGTAATTTGTTCTTTTAAGTTTTCAGGTTATTTATGTCATTATTTCCTAGTGGGTAACATTTAAATATCTGGTCTTTAGCAGTCAGTGTCACTTGTCAGCAATCAGTCTCGCTTGCCCTGGTGTCTGCTATGCTTGTCATTAATAGTCAGTATCCAGATACAATTAAGAGTGCAAACTCCACCGAAAAAGTAATATAAAAAGAAAATGACAGTGCTCAGCATCTAAGGATATGAAAAACCTACATTATTTCATAATTTCATATTTATGTAAGTTTAAAATTAATGAATGACAGCCAATTAAATAATGAGATCAATTAAGGTAAAACCGACCAATTGTGAAACTATTGGTAAAAAAACCTGCAGTTGCAGTGGGGGCCTCCAGAACTAAACCTGAGAACTGCTGATCGAGAAACAAGGATGAAGAGCAGCAATAAATGAGCAGAGTGTCTTAGACTTCCTTTTTTACTGCAAGAACTACTGAATCAGTTTCTGATTTCAGGAGGAAATATTTTAAATAAACACGAATACGTCAAAAATAAAATGTGAGATGAGAGCATTCTCAGTGTAGTGAAAGGAAATGCCTTTGATGTGTTCAAATCCTATTGACAATATTCTTATTAAGTGTAATTCATGGTTAATCAAATATATCTTTCACTACAATTTATTTTGCAGATGAACAACTATAACATCTGTTTTGTGAAGTCTTTGTAATGCTTTATAATGCTTAAAAAATTGTTTTGTTCACAAAACCTAAAGATCTACTCGATTCAGTTCCAACTGTAATTGAGATTAATTAACTGAAATAGGAATGATACATCTTTAAGAAACAGCATTGTTAAATTGATTTAACTCTCATTAAGCATTAATATAAGACAAACTGGCAGACAATATAAAAGTGTGTCTGGAAGGGGAGTTTGGTGCTTACAGGTGAATAAACACTGCCCCCTGGTGTTAGTCAGTGTGTTTTGCCTCACTAAACTGAGTCATATTTTTTCATTACTGCTGATTTGGAGAATGATTCCTGCCTGGTCCCCGAGTGTGTGGTCAATTGTTGTCCTCTGTGGCTGCTTTGGCTTTCACGGGATACTTTGGTTTTCCAAAGTTCCCAGGTCTTACATTAATTGGTTTCATGTGAATGAGTGTGGACACATGTTTAAATGAGGGTGCCCTGTAATAGAGTGGCACCCTGCACAGGGTTGGATGATTCAGTCTTACACTTAATGCATCCAGGATGGAGTTTAGTGCTCTTAAAATTGTCAGGCTCAGTAAATGTGTGAACGTCTGGATGCTTAATAAGACTGCTTCTTCATAGTTGCCAAAGTACACAAACATGATCTGGGCACACTCACAGCCTGTAAGGAGTTTGTACATTACCCAGATATCTTCAAACCTCACAGATGTCAAAGACACAAATCTCAGATAACTTGGCAAGTGTACATTAGTTTCATACACTTCAGGACAGATAAGTGTGTCCTTTGTGGGAATTGCACCCTGTGCAGGGCTGGTTCATGCCTTGCACCCAGTGTCCCCATGACTGGGGCCAGTGCCTTGCAATCCTAAGCCCGGATAAAGCAGGTTCACAAATGAAGGTCTGGCTGTTTAATAAACTGATTTAACTCTCACAGCTGCCTAGAGACATGGGATGGTCCTGGCACGGTCTCTGGCAGTGTAAAGTTTGCATGTTCTTTCTATGAGTGAATAAGTTTTTCCAAATAATCTGTTTCTCTCCCACATCCAACAAATGTGTGTGTGTGTGTGTGTGTGTGTGTGTGCATGCACGTGTGTGTGTGTGTGTGTGTGTTAGATTAAATGATCAATCAAAGTCTGGGATGAGTGAGTACTCATATCTTTGGGGATATGGGAGGAAAAGTGAAGTACCTGAGGAAAAATCCACACAGACACGGACAGAACATACAGATTCCACACAAATGAATACTAGGTGCAGGATTCAGTCCCAGGATACTGGAACTGGGAGCCAAACAAGATGCTTCCTATTTAAAAATTAAATACAATGAAAATATAAAATCACAAAAAGGGGTTCATGGCAAAACAATGACAAAGTTATAGTCCATAAAAATATGACTCATTCTGTAAATATCTTTCATGGTTCACAGAATCCAGCACCGTGAGAGCATGAAATTAAAAAGGGGGCTCACAAAATGAATGAGTGAATGAATATATATTTGCAATGAATCACTGCAGTTAATAGACTTTGCTCCTCCATGGCCCTGTACTGAATTCTGCAGCCTTGAAAATGTTACATTTTTTTAAGACCTGAAACCTCAAGTCATGAATGTTACAAGATTGCAGATAAATTCAAAGCATGAACACAGACATCTGTTAAATTCCTATGAACTGTGCCCGAACCACGGTTGGTTTCTGTCAAGATTTGTGTTACACCCCTCGACTCTGAATTGGAATAATTAGGTTAGATAGTGGTTTGGGAAATGAATGAATGGAAATATTGGTATCCACTCTCACGGATTCTTAACTTTGATGTTCCCATATATGTTAGTTGTATTTATCTACAATATGCATATATTTCTGAGATGATCAAAGGAGATGTGATGCACTAAAATAGTAATCCTATTAAAGATCAAATGGTAAAAGCAACCAAGGTGGGAGTTGACTGTGAATCTCAGGGCTAGTTCTAGAAATCCATAAACCTTGTTGATAGACCCTTTCAATTTGTACATTGCAGATAAAAGCAGAACCTGAATGAATGAAAGTCAATAAGTGATCAGAAGGATTTCCTGGTCACCATATGCAGATGCTCATATGCATTTCTCTGGGTGCTCAGGTATACCTTCCATATGGCAAAAATGTATAGGTCAGGTTGATAGGTAAATATGAACTGACCCAGTATGGATGGGTGTATCCTCCAAAGGCCTGACTTTCTGCCCAGGTAGTTGCTACAAACTGTCTGAAGCTCTTGAAATAAAACTTTGACCCTGATGCAAGGGTGGTAGATATAAAATCAATATTAATGATCAGTCATCGGCCCTTATGTCTGTAATATCAGCACTACGAAAGTAAGAAAATTCCCAACGTTTTTGCCATAACAATGTCAAAGCATTGAAAAAGTCCTACCACACAAATGCACATTCTGATGAGAACAGGTCATAGAACTGATTTCACTAGGGTTACGACAGATTTCATGTTTTCCACATCTCCATGAAAGAACACATGCGAATACAAAAATGTGAACAAGGTTTTAGGGAGCAGTATTATTTGCCACCCCCAAAAACCCCTTAAAGTCTTCAAAAGTTAGTGTTGTGTTTTGCAATAAGTGAAATCATCAGCACAATGAATTTCTTTAGTCAGTTTTGTTAAACTGCATGTGAGTCAAAATGTGTCTGTTTTGCTCAACACTAATGACAACAACTCAATAAAAATCTAGTATGAACTTGATAATGAGGAGCTGGTTGGAATGAAAAGCTGAAGTCCAAAGGGGTCCCCAAATATTGCATATTGTGACTACTGAAAGGATTTGCAAACAGAATCATGTCAATAAGAATATCCTTCTCAGTTTCTGTGATAATAATAATAATAATAATAATAATAATAATAATAATAATAATAATAATAATAATAATAATAAATTTTATTTATATACCGCCTTTCCCATGCTGTGCCACGACTCATGTGTTGGTTTGCTTTGCACAGTACATACCCATCTACATTACATGACAAATCAATGAAGATGCCAGTTCAAGGGCTGATTCCTTCCTTGTGCCCAGAGATTTTGTTTTAAGCCCTGGCTCTCTAAGAACCTTAGCTTGATTAGAGTTGGAAGATGGATGAATTAATGTAATTTTGCTTTAAGACCTGACTCCCTAAGATCTATAGTCGGATTAGTAACTTAGAAGATGAATGAATAGATGTCAATGTAAAGTGGATATTTCTTCATTTCAGATTGCCCAAGAATCTGTCATAGACCTACCCTCCATATGCTGCTTACTTCCAACCATGCCCAGCTGCTGGTGTTGGTGTGAAACAGTCACACAAGGGTAGGAGAGAAGAAAGGCAAAGATACTAGAGCTCTAATACATCTCTCCAATACATCTTCATTACATCATATTGAAGCGGTTAAGCTGTAAAAAGTTTCAGTTTACTTGCTTCCTGTTCAGCCAGGTAGCTGCTGCTTAGAGGAAGGCAGCTTTGCAATATGCAGATGTCTAAAATTCTTGCTGTGAATATACAGATACACACTCTGGTTTCGAGTAGAAGAAAGTTGCTACATATACCTACTGAAGTAGATTACAAGGGTATGAAAATTGATGGATGGATGGATGGATACAAATTAGTCTAATGATCTGACATCTCTTCTCATTTATAAAATGTCTTAAGTTTTATTTTTTTATGTGATTCAAGGCTTTGAATTTTTCCTTAGATGAGATAGGGCTGCAGATGAGAACTAAATTCTCTAACTAGCAATAATTTTTACTACCATGTTATTGTGTATCAAAATGTATTTGCTCTTGTACAAATCTCCCAACTAAGTTATTTGTGGCATTTATTTCATATCAGAATTGTATTCACTGTCTCGAAATGCTACAGATGTCTTTTTGGTTGCATCTTACCAAAGGTTTCCATTAAGAAGCTTAATAATCCCAGAGACCTTTCTCCCCAGGTCAGTAGATGGCCCACTGACACATGACTGGTCTGAGACCCTTTACCAAGTGGTTGCTGTAGACACAACGGGGTCTTTCTGCTCAGAGAATGGGTTGAGGCACTTAGACTTTCTGGTTCACCATGTAATAATAGCTGGAGTCTGAAAAAAATAGAGTATTTTTTAAATCATCATTTTCTGGAATATGCACATCCTAACGGACCAAGGGACGCCCTTTACCTCAGAAATGTTCAAGGAAACTGCCAAGTTACTGAAGATAAAGCACTTAAGAACCATGTATCATCCTCAAACCGATGGTTTAGTTGAGAGGTTCAATCAGACTCTCAAGCAGATGCTTCATAAGGTGGTCAGCGAGGATGGGAGGAATTGGGATCAACTCCTCCCCCTCATTCTCATTGCCTATCGGGAAGTTCCCCAAGCCTCTACGGTCTTCTCACCTTTTGAATTGTTATGCGGACAACAGCCCCCGGGTATATTGGATATCACAAAGGAAGGCTGGGAAGGAGAGGCTCTTCCCTCGACAAATATACTAGAATATATCACACAGTTAAGTGATAGATTTGATAAAATTAGACTGATTCTAAAGAGTCATATGGAGGAGGCGCAAGCAGCACAAGCCCGCCTTTACGACTGTGGCACGACTCTCCGGGAGTTCCGTCCGGGGGATCGAGTCATGGTATTGGTTCCCTCCTCTCACTCCAAATTGCTCGTCCATTGGCAAGGCCCTTATGAAATTACGGAGAGGAAAGGACTGGTGGACTATTTGGTGAAACAACCTAATTGTCAGCCAAGCGAGCGGGTGTATCATGTGAACTTGCTGAAACCGTGAAAGGAGAGGGACCCCGATCCCTCCTCCGGTCAGCCCCGCTCACTCTTTGCTCAAACGGATCTCCTAAATTTCGCTGAGGAATTATCTTCCAGACAGAGGCAGGAGCTGGAAACAGCTATCCGCTCCAATCCAGAGGTGGTGAGTGAACAACCCAGCTGGACCTTTCTGGTTGCGCATGTCATTTTGACTGAGCCGGGGGTTATCGTCTGACAGTGGCCCTATAGACTTTTGGAGGCAAAGAAAGCTGAGGTAGAACTGAAAATCAAGTGAATGCTGGAACTAGGAGTGATTGAGGAAAGTTTTAGTCCCTGGTCCAGTCCCATTGTCTTGGTCGTTAAGCCTGATGGCTATTGGAGGTTTTACAATGACTTCCATTGGCTTAACCAGGTTTCCCAGTTCAATGCTTATCCCATGCCACGCATGGACGACCTCCTCGAGAAGCTGGGACCAGCTAGGTTCCTGACCACACTTGACATGATGAAGGGGTACTGGCAGGTTCCTTTAACAGAATTCGCAAAGGCTAAGACCGCGTTTAGTACCTCTAGCGGGCACTGGCAGTATTGTGTCCTTCCATTCGGGTTACATGGGGCGTCTGCAACTTTAGAGTGTCTGGTGGACAAAGTGCTCCAACCCCATAACACGTATAATGCTGCCTACCTAGATGACGTTGTCACTTATTCCAGCACGTGGAAGACACACATACAGCAGGTCACAACGGTATTGCGGCCACTAGGAGAGGCCGGGCTTCAGATCAATCCCAAGAAATGTTTCTTTGGACTGAGAGAAGCTAAATATTTGGGCTAAAAATGGTGGGCTGGGGTACTGTGAAGCCACAGTGTTCAAAATTAAATGCCATTCTGACATGGCCCCATATGCGAAACAAGCAGCAGGTCCGAGAATTTCTCGGTTTGGCTGGGTAGTACCACCAGTTCGTGCCTCGCTTCTCCGAGAGAGCAGTGCCCTTGACCATCTTAACGAAGGAAGTCTTGTCTTGTTACAGTCCTTTTTTTAAAGTCTCACTACATGTACACCTTGTTCAGTGTAAACATATTTGCTGAGGTTCAAATAGCCTAAAATAATCCAATCAGATAATTCCATAAACACCTCACTCTCAATATAATTTTTCAATCACCAGTAAGAGCAAGAATCCCATCTATACTTATTTATTTTCAAAACTGACCTCAGTTTGCCTTAAGTATTCCATTCTGGATCAATAAGAAATCTGTATCATTCTGAGGAAAGGCACTCAAAGTAATGCATCATATTCAAGCTTCTTTTCTCTCACACAGGTGGTCAGGAAATCCCCAATCTGTGAACTGTCATGTGATTCCTTAGAATGGTAGATTTAAGGGGTCTGGTTACATTAAAATAGATGTGAGCTTACCAATGAGTGATGAGCTGGAGTTCATTGAATGGAAGGAAGTGCAGCAGGAAGTGAAGAATCTGCTTAACCAAACAGAAAGGGCCACAGTAGGAGTGAACACATTTGTGTGGTGTATTTTTATTCAAGGTTCCCGTGCTAGCCCTCCTAGGGTTTATGCTGAAAGTGACTCATTATTTATTACTATTTAAAATTTATTATTGCTATTATTTATTTAGTAGATGCCTTTATCCAAGACAACTTACAAAGCAAGTTATAACATATGCAAGAATGATTAAAAGGTGCAAGCATCAAAGTAATGGAGAACAAGAGAAAAATCAGAGCAAGAGGGAGTAGTACTATTACATAAGTATACCTGCAACTCAACTAAGACCAAAATCAGTATCCTAAACTCTTCATCAACACAGCAGCACCAGTGCACTGCTTCAATGGAAACGTTAGAGATGCTACTATCTACCTGCTGTCCGATCAGCATATTTGAGAGTAAGAGAGAGGAGACACATGGATAGGATCAATGGTAACTCTTGTCCTGTTAAATCCACCATGACTTTAATTCAATAGTAAAAGAAAATAAAAATGTAACCTTTGGAGAATGCATATTGTCAAGATTAACTATCCCACTACTCAGTGATAGCCTATCAAATAGTGTCACATGAAAAGCATGAAGACATGTTTGAGATCTTCAGGGAATGCCATACAGGAAAGTGAATAGTGCCCCCCAAGGTCCTTTATTTTGCATTCTTTCAATATTACATTGCACAATTGTGATTTTCTGAACATTGCATCAGCCTAGACACCTGAAGCTTTAATGTCCTGTGCCTTAACCATAAAGCCACTCTGCCCAAGACCTTTTACTAAAACCAAATAAAATCTTTGTGCACACTTCATAGGTCTGCTATTGTAGGCTCCTGGGGTGACACCTCCTCTATTAACATATTTCACATACACTCAGATTTTTGCCCTGCCATCAGATATGTCCATTGCCAGACTTTCTAGGTGAGATTTTTCTCATGCTTCCCGTTTTTCAGTTAGTGGTCACCCAAAGCTTGTTCAACCTCATTAATTAATCAGGCACTTCATGTGGCCATGGTGCTCAACGCTCATTCAATGGATCTCTTAACTGCTTTTAAATCTTATTTTATTCACTCCTAATTTTGGCTTTCCGTTTTGCAGCCCTGATGACTTTTCCAGTTCTAATGTCGTCTTCTACTTGTTGATAATTACTTTACCCTGATTAGCTTTCTTACCTCTGCTCAACTCTGCCAAATTTCTTTATACTCTGGCAACTAAATTCACAAGTTAACATTCTCCAGACATCTTAGTCATTCTATATTTGGCTGTGACGCACACAAATTGCCCCACTGTCAAAGCGTGCTTAATCACAAGTGTTCTAGAAGAGATGAAAATCCTTCATGGACTTGAGTGAGTCTGCAGCAATGTGACTATCTTTCTGTATCTCACTCTCTTTAATTAGCTCTGCTGGACAGCAGCAATTAACACCTACTTCTGTAGTTTACTGTTGGATTCATGGCTACCTAATATAATTTTAAGGCTTTCAGGCCACACACATGCTACCCTAATGTTTCTTGGGACTATGTCCACACTGCCATGTTTTCATTTAAAAAACAGTTTTAAATTAAAATGATTTCCAAAATTTGCAAAAATATCTTATCCACACCAAAAGACACTTATGACATAGACTTTTACCTTCAAACCCAATCAGAAAAAGTTGGGATGGTATAGAAAAAAAAACAAAGCATCCATCCATCCATTTTCCAACCTGCTGAATCCTAACTCAGGGTCACGGGGGTCTGCTGGAGCCAATCCCAGCCAACACAGGGCGCAAGGCAAAAACCAATCCTGGGCAGGGCGTCAACCCACCACAGGACACACACATATACACCCACACACCAAGCACACAAAGCAGTGATTCCTAAATTTATTTAGATTTTTATTTCATTGCAGACAGTATGAACTAAATATGTTTCCTGTTTTGTCTGGTCAGCTTCATTTCATTTGTCAATATACATCCATTCCTATGTTTCAGGCCTGCAACACATTCCAAAAAAAGTTGGGACGGTAAAGCATTTACCACTTTGCGATGTCGCCATTCCTTCTCACAACACTTAAAAGACATTTTGGCACTGAAGATACCAAGCACTGAAGTGTTTCATGTGTTATTTTCTCCCATTCTTTCTGCAAACACGTCAGTAGGGGGTTGTCTTTGTCGCATTTTTCATTTCAAAATTCTCCACACATTCTCTGTTGGGGCAGGTCAGGACTGCAGGCAGGCCAGTCCAGTACCCTCTAATTCCACAAAAATGGCTTTGTAAATTGTGCATTGTCTATTGAAAAATGCATGGACATTCCTGGAAAAGATGTCGTCTTGAAGGCAGCATATTTTGCTCGAAAATCTCAATGTACTTTTCTGCATTAATGCTGTCATCACAGAAGTGTAAATTACCTTTGCCAATGGCACTGACACAGCCCCATACCATGACAGACCTTGACTTTTGGACTTGTTGCTGATAACAGTCTGGGTGATCCTTTATATCTTTAGTCCGGATCACACAGCATCCATTTCTTCTAAAAAAAATCTGGAATACTGATTCATCCGACCACAATACACATATCCACTCTGTCCATCCCAGATGCCTCTGATTCCAGAGAAGTTGACACCGCTTCCAGACATGGTTAACATACAGTAAGTCTTCAGTGATATCCAATAAGGAAGCATAAGCAATTGTGAATCAACGTCACCTGCTTTAGTGCATCTGAAAGTGACAAAAGGTGCACTGGTGAGTCAAAAGCAAGTCAACCCCCCCAAAATCCAATGGTTTTGCAGGTGGTGGCTACAGACAATCACTCTCTCCTTATCCTTCCTGATTGATTCTTCTTTGAATTTTACTAGTGTCCTTGTCACTACTGGTAGCATGAGGCAGTACCTGCAGCTGATTCAGGTTGCACAGGTAGTCCAGTATCTCCAGGATGGCACATCCATATAGACCATTGCAAGAAGGTTTGCTGTGTCTCGCAGCACAGTCTCAAGAGCATGGAGGAGATACCAGGAGATGGGCTGTTACATGAGGAGGATCAAAGTCAACACTTTACCATTATGACCAGTGGTGGTCCTGCATTTTTGGCATCCTGAAGCTTGAACTTTTATTGGGGCCCCTTTGCAGCCATCAACGGGGTCTAGATAACCACTGCTTTCTTATTCAAAGTGGTTTTTTCACAACAGATTACCACAGAATTTTAAAATATTTAGCCACTACATCTCAGATTTTGATTAAAATTGCTGTAATAGCGAATTACACTACATTAATAGTATTATTATTTTTTAGACAACCAAAATTTTTAAACAATGTGGACTATAGTCGCTTCTGGAGCCCCTCCAGGATTAGGGGCCCTGAAGCTTAAGCTTCATGAGTTTCATAATAGATCTACCCCTGAGTGTGACCACAGGCACACAATGTTTCCGCATGTGCGTAGGGAAAGATGAACAGCCAGCCCAAACAAAATGATCACAAAAGTGTGGCTAATGGTTGACTTACACTCATAGATAAAAATGACTAAAAATAGCTCCTGAAAGGTGAACCGCATCAATAACATTTGGTGTTTAGATCATTACCTCAGGATGAGGAGCCAAAGTAACACACCCAGCAGCTTTTACAACACACTATCACTGATTTGCTTAGTTCTTCTTTAATTTCCACCCCCTTTTCCCCTTAGGATGATGGAGCTACACTAGAAATTGGTCAGCTTGCTTGATTCCAAAACCATACGTGGATGCCAGAACCAGAAGGAATACCTTCAACATGGCCATGGTGACATTGTGATCAATGGTTGCTTTTAGCCCGGGTAGTTATGCAAGCAACAATACTGGAGCCAAAGAACTAATGCCATTTTCTAAACATTATATGTGCACCAGATCTCAGCGGAAGTGCAAGCTCTTACTGCAGTTTGGGCTAATTGCTGTGTTCAGTGTGGTTTGGAAATGTACATCAGTAACGAGAATGCAGATAAGTATCAAAACAGATGGAAGAAAGTAAAATCCTGCACCGTTTAAAACAGTGACACAAAATGGAAAGTAAAACAAGAAAAATATAAAAAGGAGAATTAGCACCCAGTAAATCCCTCCGTGTCCCTCCGTGTCGTACAATCGATGAGGGTAAGTGCCTATGCCAGGATGTAATTAACATTCAAGGAGCACCTCTCTTAAAGCTCTAGCTCAGAATGAACACGCATCTGGAATCAGGATTCCCACCTTGTTCTGGTTACAGTTGTTTTCATGGGTATTGGCAGGAAAATGGAATAATGTCAGTAGAGCCAAGAACTCATTTTCTGTTTCCATTAGCTTCCATAGAAATTTCACAGATGACAAGATGCCTGTTCAGTAAGTGGAACCTGTGGTGGGTGAGGAATGGCTTAAACAAGATCAGCGATGTTATGTTTTGATCTCTGCCTCTAATTTCATATAGACTCTTCAATTGAATTGTATTTCATTTCAGATTATCGTCACAATATAGAAATTTGTTTTTGTCAGGAGTGTTTTTACAAAGAGACCAACATTATTATTACAAACATGGCAGACTAGAACTCAGCATTCAAGCATAACTGTAAAAATAAATAAACCAGTGTAATAAACATAATACTTCTAAAATCAAACCATATATTATGGATATATTATCAGAGGCAGATGACAAGTCTACAGTTGTAATGCTGTGGGTGTTATTTTAAACTCTCGCTTTTTTGTGCTCTCCATTTTTGTGCTACTGTAAATGGAGTCACATGTGCACTGGATTTAAAATAATCAGCTAGCTGCTAACACTTACTGTGGTTTTGGGTATTCAATGCAGCATGGAAACTTTAAGAAAGTGTTGTGTACAAAGAAATATCAAGACAGCCGACAAAAACGGGCATCCTGTACAGCAGCAAACAGTTCATAGAAAAAATGAAAAAACTAAGAAAGGAGAATTAAGCAGAAGAAAAATTATTTTTAGCATCACAGTGGTTTCTTCTATATTAGGCATATGAGTACGTACTGCACATAAGGGCTGTCAGGTCAAACATCACTATTCAAATAAATTTGAATTTATTTTAAAAATGTCTTGTACAAAGGCAAAAGCTGACATTTCATTCTTAAAGAACAGTTGTTTAGCTTACCTGCACTAAGTTTGGAATCATCCTAGTCCATTCAGTGCTAAGCAAAGCAGCGGTATTTTGGTTTTTGCACATCACTTTGAAAATCAGCATTTTTGTAATTTCTAATGGTTAGAGCTTTATCTTCATTAGTAAAGCTTACAGCCAGAACTCTTCACAACATAGTGTTTTCTTTTTCCTATCACTTTGATCTACATGTGTACTCGGTGCAGCTTTTCCAAATGGTTCTCCTGTGCCCTAAAGGAATCGTTTTAAATCTGAACCTGTGATCGCTGACTGTTGTTTAACACCCTGACCTTCTCATTAAAGCATATGGAAAATAACTGGCATAATTCTGATTTTCCTTTTATTACAATGCATTCAAATCCCAACTTTAAAGAGTTTCGGCAACAGCCTATTTGGTTGCTAGCCCTCGCTTCCAGGGTTGGGGCTCTTTCCTTTGTTGCTTTGCCCAACTCAGCTAAAGCAGAATTCATCAGCAGTCTCCTGCCAGAACTGAACTAACTCTGTTTTCTGATCTAGTCTTTTTACACCTCTTCTAGGCCACTTGCCCAGATGTTGCATCAATGCCTGCATGGACTCTATAGGATGGGACTTTCCATGTTCCTTTTGAAGAGATCTTACCTGATGGTAATCTCTTTTCATGAGTTTCTAGCCCTCCTCTGTAAGAAATCAAAACAAGCTTTTGAGACATCTGGAGTTCTTTTCTATTCCCACACAGGTTTTTCTTGGACGTGTTTCTTGAGCCACATAAGCAGATGAAGCTGTCACAGTTGGCTCCAGCTCCATGTGACAAAATAATTAATGCAGAAACTAGAGGAATGCATAATTGCAGCCATTATGACCTATCTGTTTTTAAAAAATTGTGCACAATAAAAGAATATGGACCTTCCTCTATGTGAGCCTTTCCAGAACAAATGACCTTCATTTTAGTGTCATAAGGATAAGGTAGTGGTTAACTGTTGAAGGTAACTTTAACCCACAATGACATTAATTTAGTTCCAAATGTTGACTCACTGTGTGACCCTGTGCAAGCCCCTAAACCTGCTTTGGCTCCAAATGTACACTTCTAAAGTGTAGTAAGATTATCCTTTCTAAATCCTTTCACTATAAATAGCATCTGTCTAGGGAAGTAGTTTCATTTCACAATTCCAGAACACATTAATGTAGAATATTTCTCAGTTTCATACTAAACCTCAATTTTTAATTCACTTAGTTTAGATGCAACACAAGAGTTCAGAAGCAGGGAGGAATAAGCATTAAGATAAGAGACTGTTTACAATTAAATCCCTGCATCCCGTGTGGCCAGCCATAGACCGGTTCCATTTCACTTTTAGAGCTAATATCAGTGCTCCCTTGGATAGTTTGCACATACGTCACCAATCAGCTGATTGCGTCAAGCATGAAATATAATCTGCGCCTAAAACATTTCCCCATCCCTTGAAATGAGTAATTTCCTAGTGCATTAATGCTCTGTAAGATTGGCTAAGTGTTGTGCAGTGAATAACATTACGAGATAGCATCCTCCTTTTCCCCAAATTCTGCCTACAGTGACTCATGCCTGTTTTCTGGCTCCTTACCAAGACAGATGTACTGTATGCGGAGCCGAATAATATACCTCCTGCAAGAATGCATTTAAACAATTAACATGCGAGAGCTGAGTCACTTTCACAAAGGCTCATTTCCGCCCCTTGCGGAACTGTCTGATCTATAAATAATCTGTGCACTTCCCTTGAAAACTGTTCTGCATATACACTGTGACTGTTATCGTTCGCTTAAGAATCAATATGTCACGCGTTTCTTGAGGATGATGTTATTGTTTTTGATTTTACCTTTTGATAGGATGAAAAATATTTGTTCTGTTTTATGCCAATTATCACATAACATGGGCAACATGGTGCAGTGGTTACTGTTTCACAGACATGCTCTCAAATTCAAGCCTGGTTCCGGTGTATGTTGAGTTTGCGCATTCTCCCTGCACCCACATTGTTTTTCTTCAAGTACTTTAGATTCCTCGTATCTCCAAAAGCCATGCATGTCAGGTTATTTTGTGACTAAAATTGGTCCAGTCAATCTATACTGAGAGCCTGCTGCCTAAGATTGGCTCATGTGTGAAGTATGCTGGTATCCTACGTAGAGTTGGTTTGTGCCTAAATTGGATTGGTGTCCTCTGCAAGGCTAATTTATGCATTCACTACACTGACATTCCATCGCATTGTATCAAGTCACTCAAATCGATCAAATACTCCTGCTCAGCATAATCTCATAATACTAGTTAAGAAAACTTGTGAACAAATTTATATGTCAAGGGTAAATCTGGTGATTCTGAGCCTTGTTTCTGGACACCTATGTATTAGCACAAGCAATGAAAGCAAACATTTATCATAATTTTTGGTTAAAAAATTCAACTTTTGCTACACAAAATATGATATAACGGTTCTTTAAGGCAGATTGTGCAATGTAAACCCATAAAATGGTTAAAGATGCAACATTTTGACTTTGTGGCCATTAGCTGAATGTTTTGCTTGGTAGATAAAAAAGGTTTTAACTTTAGTAAGTCATTAGATTTCGTAGAGTGCTATTCACATTACATCTTGCCTGAAGAAGGGGCCGTAGCTGCCTCGAAAGCTTGCATATTGTAATTGGCTCAGTTAGCCAATAAAAGGTGTCATTTTGCTTGACTTCTCATTGCATCAATAATGGCTAACACATTGTACAACACCCTACTACTGCAGAGATTATCTACCACAATGTAGTTAAGTGAAGAGACACTTGTTACCAAGACGTTCACACCCCCAGGTTGAAGCCTCCTGCAGATTATACAGACTATCAAATACACCCCTTATGTCCAAAAAGACCCACTTTGTACTCAAAACAATCCACAGTCAGACTGTAGATACAACATGTTCTAATGCTGCTGCAGTAAAATATTGAAAAAATCTAATGGGGGAATACTTTCTAACTTTGAGGTGAGGAAGTTATTTCACATAGGGAAGACAGAAGCCTTGAGGTTTGGAAGGCAAAAGGTATTAAGGTAACATAGTTATATTCACTGATCATGGCACAGGTGAGTAGAGACATGTTGGATGTTGAGTAGCACACAAAAGTAAGAATTTCACTGTGCTTTATATGGGTCACAATATTGAGCCGTAATTAAAAAGAACACTGTGTATTCACAAAGAGTTTTATAGCAACTTGGGGGAAGTGATTAAAGGATGGACTGGAGGTGGGGCAAGTATAAAAAAAGGGAAGCACATGTTGTTACACTGCATGGTTCACAGTTAAATGCATGTGTTGTAATGCATTGCAGTTTATTATTAAAAGTTATAGAAGTTCATTGAAGCCTCCACGGTCATAGCAAAGTTTAATCCTTCAACAAACTTCTCCTTCGACAAGCTGGGAGAGTGGCCGGATTAGAAATGGCATTTTGCAAGATTTAGGACCGTCACTAAGCTAAACAAGGAAGACAGTGAAGTCCAGGTGAGTGGCCTAATTTATGCCATGGAGAGCGAGGTGGAAAACATTTACAAATCCTTTGTTTTTGCGGAAGAGGCATACCAAAAATGACTTTGACAGTGTTGAGAAAGTTTGTGCCAAGAAGGAACACGATACATGAACGTGCATGCTTTCACCAATGTGTGCAGAGGCCCGGAGAAAATGTCAAGACTTTTATCAGAGCTTTGTATGAACTGAGCATTGTGACTTCGGTGCAAGTAGAGAAAATAATATCTGCGGCCGGATTGTTGTTGGAATACTTGACAAAGACGTTTTGCGTAAGCTGTAGCTGACAAAGAAACCTAACTCTAGCGCTGACTATTGAGACGGTCAGGCAGTCAGAAGAGGTTGCTTCCCAAATCAGTGTGCAAGGAGAGGAGGTGAGAATGATATATGAAGTCACACAAACGCGCAGCAAAGAATTCAAACACTACAGCAACCAAAAAAGGGGAAATAGTACCCAACGCGGAGGAAATGACAGACAGTGCAGTAAGTGTGGCATAACAAAGATGAATGCTCCTCAGCCAAGAAATCCAAATGCCACACTTGCCATAAAGTAGGACATTGGAGTAGAGTGTGTAGGAACAGAAAGGCCATGGACAAAATTACAGAGCAAATGCCGACATACTTCCTGGTCTGTCAAGTTGTTTAGTGGGGTCCACACCGGTTGAATTTCAGATCTACACAGGTGCCGACGTGAATGTCATCCGGGAAGAGACATATCACTCACTCATTTCCAAAAATCCATTAGAACCTTCAGATATACCACTGGATAGCCCAGGCAATGAGCTGAGATGCATAGGATGAGTCCAGAGCACGGTAACCTATAAAGGTAAAACTCATCCACTAACCACATGCATAATCCATGGACGCACAGTAACCAATCTTCTCAGCACATAGTTATCCATTAAAATGAATCTGGTGAGCAGTGGAGAACGCCAGCAGGCATACGGTGAGCATGGTATGTTAAAGACTGAACCCATGAGAATTCACCTGAAAGACAAAGCACAGCCTTATGCAGTACATGCAGCATGGCGCCTACCACTTCCTATGCTACAGAAAGTAAAGGAAGAGCTCCAGAGAATGGAAGGAGATGGTATTATCGAGCGAGTAACACAGCCAACAGACTGGTGTGCCCCAATGGTACCTGTGATGAAGAAGAACACAGGTAAGGCCCACATTTAAGAGGCTGAATGAAGTGAGCAGTACATCCTGCCCATTCCAGATGAGATAGCCACAAAACTGGGTGAGGCTACTGTTTTTTCTTCATTGGACGCTGCCAGCGGGTTCTTCCAAATACCACTCCACGCCTATAGAATTAACTCACTCAAATGACTATCTTTTGTTATAACAAGTGTACCCGAAATCTTCCAGAGAAAAGTAACAGAAACCATCCAGGGACTAGAGGGTGTCAAAGACTTCATGGGTCCACAGAGGAGGAACACGACAGTCATTTGGTCAAGGTAATGGAGCATATAAAAATGGTGGGGTTGAAGCTGAACCAAGAAAAATGTTCAATTAAGCAGAGCCAGTTGAGGTTTCTTGGACATATCATTGACCAATCAGGGATCAGGCCGGATCCCAATAAAGTGGAAGCTATTCTGTAAATACCACCACCAAGAGACATACAGTAGTTGAAAAGAAATCTGGGTATGGTGAACTGTCTTGGGAGATTCATTCCCAACCTTTCAACAGTGGGGCAACCCATGTATGAACTTCTGAAAGACAAAAACACCTGGGTTTGGAATTGCTCACAACAAACAGCTTTTGAACACATAAAGCAGCTCCTGACTACCACACCAGTGCTTACTTATTACAATGTGAACAAACCTACAGCTGTGTCCGCTGACACTAGCAGCTTTGGACATGCTATGGGTGTGTTGCTTCAACTTCATGAGCAACAATGGAGACCTGTGGCATATTGCTCAAAACATCTTACTGAGGCTGAAATGCGCTATGCTCAAATTGAAAAGGAGGGTTTAGCAGGAGTGTGGGCATGTGAGAAGTGTGACAGATACCTTAACGAATTGGGTTAGTTCAAGCTTATAACTGACCACAAGCCACTAGTACTAGTCTCATGAGACTTATGAGATTTAACCTAGTAGCTGAATATGCGCCCAGAAAAACTTTAATTATTGCGGATTGTTTATTACACAGACCTCTTGCTAAAGTGTGCAGCGAGGCGGATACGCACAGCGATGTGGCGTGCTATGCTGCGAGTGTCATGGAAGGAATTCCTGCATTTCTATACAAACTGGACTGAATCAGAAAGGTAATAGCAGCTGATACTGAACTTCAGTCTGTCACAAAACTTATTAGTAGAGGATGGCTTGAACATATGAGTAAAGTACCAATGGAAGCGAAACCATATGTTCAGTTGAAATCAGAGCTGTCTGAATGCAATGGACTTGTGCCTAAGAGGGAGCAGGATTGTGGTGCAAATATTATGAGAGATAAAATTCTACAGAAAATTCATGAAAGGCACCAAGTCCTGATGAAATGTAGAATCATAGCGCAATCATCGGTATGGTGGCCAGGACTTTCTAAAGAAATAAATCAACTTTTGACATTATGTCAAGTGTGCCGAGAACTGAGAAGAACTCAGAAAAGAGAACCTCTCATTTTCACACCAGTTCCAGAGCGACCTTGGAAAAGAGTTGGCATGGACCTATGTGAGGATGAACAGCACATCTATCTGATAATCTCTGATTATTATTCCAGATTTTTGGAAATGCTACACTTACCTTCAATGACAAGTGTGCATGTTATCCGGAAACTGAGAGCAGTTTTTGCCAGAATTGGGATTCCTGATGAGGTGGTAAGTGACAACAGATCGCAGTTTTCCAGCATGGAATTTCAAGAATTTGCTAAAATGTTCGATTTTAGACACTATACATCTACAGGGTGGGGCAGAAATAACTCCCACAGGTAGAGGGGTCCGGTCCATTCCATTAGGTAGGGTACATAATAAAGTTTTCAGTCGTCACCATGCCGTGGTCGGGTGAGCATCAAGGCTTTGTAGTGGAGGCTTTTTTCAAAAATGGCAAATCTGTAACTGCGACGCAAAGGGCATTTTGCACGTGGTTCGGTTTACGTGCTAATGAAAGTGTTCCAGACTGCGGCCACCGTGCTTGCCTGATTTAAGTCCCTGTGACTTTTTTTCTGTGGGGGTACCTCAAGGCCGAGGTTTTCAAACATCGTCCTCGGTCCTTGGGCCAACTAAAGGAGGCCATTCAAGAAGAAATTGAAGGAATTTCGCCTGACATACTAGTGATAGTGATGGAAAACTTCCAAGAACGGCTCCAAATGTGCATCAGCCGTCAAGGCCACCATTTGGACGATATAATTTTTAAAACTTAAAGTAAAAAAACTTTTTTATATCTACATTTGGGAAATAAAAAGTTTTTGGTGATACCTTGTACCATTTTTTTTCAATCCCCCAATGAAATGTGGGAGTTATTTCTGCCCCACCCTGTACCTCACATCATCCTTAAGGAAATGGACAAGCAGAAAGAGTTGTACAGATAGCAAAGAAAATTCTTAAACAAAAAGATCCTGTAATAGCTCTGATGAGCTATGCTCCACCACAGGATTTAGCCCAGCACAACTGTTAATGGGAAGGAAAATAAGAACCACCCTGCCCATGCTTGACAAAGTGGCCATATATGACAGCTGTGAGAGATAAGGATAGAAAGGAAAAGGCAAAACAAGTGTATTATTATAACCACTGCCACAGAGCGAAACCCTTACTGTGACCAGGTGATGTTGTACTCTCCAAGTCGGATCAAGAAAAGTTGTGGTCTACATCAGCAGTTGTTTCTGAGGAAAGCATCACTCCAAAATCTTTCGTCATTAACACACAGCAAGGAGCACAACTACAACAGAACCGCCGCCATCTCCAACCTGAACCAATACAAATGGAGATGGATGTGATTACCGAGTCTGACACCAACCAAGATGAAACCACAGTGTCACAGTCAGTTTCTGTCAGTCAGAGTAAAGTTTCACCCACAGCCCCTCTTTCTGGACAAATCGTGACCAGATCAGAACGTGTGTGCAAACCAGTCAAGAGACTCGACTTATAGGCTGATGTTTAATTTTTTTTTTCATGGGGTGATGGGAAAAACAGGTATTGACTTTGATGTAAATGGTTGATTTTGAATGTGGGAAAAGAAATAATATACTTCAAATAAGCTATAGATATATGCTGTTAACTGTTCACTAGTGTTATGGTGTTAAAAAGAAAAAAGAGGGGAGATGTCATATATAGTAATTGAAAGGAACATTGTGTATTTACTAAGTGTTTTACAGCAACTTGGAGGAAGTGATTAAAGGATGGACGGACATTTCATAGACCCTATGACTCTTTCTTGTGTATTATAGGGCAAAGTGACACCCTCTTTTTCTTTGTCATAGCACATGTGACTTTCACTGCTTCTTTTCCTTCTGACTGAAACAGAAGATTAACACCAAGACCCACTACTTAACCAAAGTGAAACTCTTCACTAAGCTAAGGGAAGACTTTCCCTATGGAACTGATACCATAGGCTACACTGCATCATCTTTACATCCGTCTTCTACTTCTTCATTGTATTTATGGCAGCTTACACTCTACAGAAAAGTGCATTATAGCCATTTGCAGGGCTGGAGTACTTCCGTAGCAAGAGGGTATAGAAAATAAAAGAAAGAATTACTAGTAAATCCCAGACCAAAAGGCTAACAGTTCAGATGGGTCACAGCATAGGCAACCCCGCCTTCCCCACACTTCCCGAATACAAAAAAGGCTGGCAAGAAGGGATGAGGAGATGAATCATAAGTCAAAATGTCAGGAAAAAATCATTACCAGAAAGAAAAAAAAAACATTTTCAGTACCAAATATCAACAAAGAAACATACACAAAACTCTTCAGGAAAGTTTCAGTCCAGGATGAGGCAGACTCCTTCATACTGGTTTAAAAACTGGTCAATAACATCACATGGCACAACTTCTGGAACCAAAGAAGCAACTGGGAGCACATTTTCATAATGAGACTACAAAAAGGGTGATGCTCTGAAATAAAAGCAAAGTGTCCTAGTGGGAAAACAAAAACATCATCATAATAAAATGTACTTAGAATCTAAAAATGAACAAAACACATACGCAGAAATTATCTGTGAACTTCCAAACTCTACAAATACAAAAGAAGAATCCAGAAAAAAATATATTTTATACATATATTTTATATATATATCATATTTTTAATGGTTCCTCAATAGTAGCAGCTAAAAAGTGATGGAAGATATTGTGACCAGTGTCCCATGTGATTTGTCTTCCTTGACAGCGGCGGTGGTGGTTACTCAAAATGGTGGCTCCTCTTCTCCATATTCCTACCATATTATGCCTACGTGCTGATGCTCCCTTAGCTCAGAACTGATTTTCTGTTACACAGCAAAACAGTGGCAAAGAAACACAGCTGCCCTTTGAAAGCCCTTTGAAATAAAACTTCAGTGGGAAACAAACAGATGGTAAGCCGAATTACTCACTCTCCTGTCCTCTCTTCCTCAGACCATGTCTGCCTCAGCCGCTGCTTCCGAGCCACTGAACCTGCTTGACAAAGAGGACTGTGTGTTCTTTTAAGCAGAACGGTGGAGCCTGAGCACAATGTTTGCCAGTTCCTCCCTGTGCACTTGTGTGCCGAAGACAAACTCTAGTTGAATAAATTCTTGTGTCAGTTCCTGCCTATCCAGCAATAAAGATAATCTTCCTTGGAAACCCTGTATCCTGTGCAACTCTACAACCCAAGCTTGATAAGATGGCAAGAATCAGATTCTACACCCAAAAACCATTTTAATGGAAAATTCAACTGCATATACTATTTTTGACACTTACTTCACACCTAAAATATCTCTCACTTCTCATTATTCTTCTAAACAATCCTTTGCGCTCCACGCAATACTTCCAACACGCCATTAACACAACTTCCATAGTTTCTGGTAGGTTACGAATGTCACACATACCATTACCAGGTTTCCCATAATAACTAAAGTTGAATTCAAAGCAGTGTGGCCAAACCTCCTTTTTGACAATGACGCTTTCTTTTTTCTATTTAATCTAGAAAGTGTTTCTTTCATACTGATGTGCATAATGCATAGTAACACCTACCCATCACACCTTCATTTTAGAGCTTCTGATGCTTAAATTCCACTTTTTAAAAGATTTTACTTCCTCTTTCCCCATAAGAATCTCATCATCTGATAAGTCTGTATCAAACAGATTTGAATGATTCTCTTGCAAAAAGATCTCCTACAATAAGTCCACCATCAATAGTCCACCACACTACCTATTGCCTAGGAAGTGTAGCAGAATAACTCAGCCTGAAATGGAGTTAGGCATGAATGCTGAAATGAGTCCAGCCTTGTCAAGTGCATAAGCAGGGAGACCACACATAAAGCAATAGAGATGCTATTTGGTAAAAGAAACAATAAAGATGTACTGTTGGAGTGTCATGGTGGTACAATACTTGGCACAGCTGCCTCACTGCTCCACACACGGGTGTAAGCCCTACCTGGGTCATTATCTGGGTGGAATGTTTAGGTTTCTTCTGTGCTTTGTTTTCTTGAGGTTCTGTTGACATTTCTCAAACTTCTCACCAATGTGAATGATTGGTAAATATTACTTGTGATAATTCAGTTAATTGATTTACAAAGAAATTTGATCTGCTCCTTTGATATCTGTCATGGAATGCACAGCCACAGAATGGGTAGCACTGCTGTCAAAAAGCTCTACGAGGCTGTATTTAAACCTTGCACCTACTGCACTTTATGTGGAGTTTCTTTGTTCTCCATACATCTGTTTTGATTTTTCTCTGCATATACAAAGATGAGCATGTTAAGTTAAATGATGGCTCTAAATTGGCTCAGTGTGGCTGTATGCAAGAGTATGCTCTGCTTTAGACCGGTCCACTTTTGATTCCTGTAAGCCAGAAATGGTCTAAACAGGCTTGAAAATTAATGGACTGGTTATTTATCATGACATTTTAATTCAATGAATGAGTATTTTTCATTCAGTAAAGCCCCCTAACACACACATTAGCAAAATTCCATCCCACATATTGTTGACAAAGTTAGATAATTCCTCTATCAGTCTGTTAAAGGTGGTTGATAAAATTCTGATGTCTCTTGATTGTCAGTGTTTTCTGTTTCTTTGCTCTGATAAAGTTGTAATAGTCAGTATTTGGAAGGGTTGAAGAAAAGGACAGTTTGTTTAGCTGGCCCCTCTATAATTATAACAGAAAAGTAAAACTCTAAAGCTGTGGAATGAATGCCAAAAAAAGATAAAGAAAAAGACACACACAGAGCCAAGACATTTAGGACAAATCACAAAGCAGTGAAAAAAATGGCAAACAGAGTACAACAATGTGGCCTAGTGGCTGAAACATTAAATTGCAAACCACAAGGCGGGGGGCCTACGCAGGTTGAACTGTTAATGAGGGATTCCCAGAAGAAATGACAAGAGGCCCAGCCGAGTGTGTACAGCATGTCAAAGGGAAAATCCACACCGACCAACAGAGAGACCTTCCACATGAAACAATGAGTAACAGTCCCCTAGAGATAGCATAACAATTCTGTTGACAGGTTGTCTCTGTATAAAAGTAGGGAGCTGCTATTAATCTCCACCTTGGAGATACATCAGGTACAGTCCCCAGAGTTACTTGCAGGCCACAGAAAATCTGAGGATTCATCCCATCACTACTCCATGTGGTAATTCCAGACACCCATGCTTTCTTGAACTTTCTTGCAATTCC
Organism: Erpetoichthys calabaricus; assembly: GCF_900747795.2. NCBI lineage: Eukaryota > Metazoa > Chordata > Cladistia > Polypteriformes > Polypteridae > Erpetoichthys > Erpetoichthys calabaricus. Next base: position 58,950,904 of record NC_041403.2, on the reverse strand, counting down.
CAACTGTAAAGAATATCTATAAACAGTTGAAAAAAATCTTGATCCTGTAAGTCACTTTGAACAAATTCATATAATATTAATATACAGAGAAGGAGCTGAGTGAGCCTTTGTTTTATGATTGAGATGCTGGGTTTATACAATGTGTCAGTGGTCAAAATACTGGAGGTTCTTTAATAAGATCAGATAGTGCAGCCCAGAATGGTTTCCATTTGGTTTGAACTGATGCTATTTTGGGGAAATTTAGTAAATAAGACTGAGAATCTTCATTAGGCTTACTGGCTAATCATACTTTGCACTTTCCCTTCGATCATCATATCCTTGTGTATATAACATACCATACCATTTATATAAAACCTATATTTTTAATAAAGATGGTGGTATTTCCTCAAGTAAGAATAGCACACAGAGGTGGACCCTGCCACAAAAGTATCAAAACTGGTTTCCATTTCCTTGTTAACAGAAGTGCATTTAGACATGGGAAAATGATGTCTTCACTCATCCATCCAATTCACAATATACAGCAAGTGAATCATCCTTCCTTCATTTGTCTAAGCTTCTGATTTTTCCGGTGACTTCATTTGGTTTTAAATTGGCTCTCTTCCCATGCATCATCTGAGACGACCTGAAAGTGATATGCAGGAAGTTGTGTTAAAAATCACTTCCAACATTTTTTTTTAACAAACCTGATGGGTCTTTAATATTGCTTCAGTTTTGTAGCAGTTTGTCCACCTAATTTGTGAGGCATTGTGATTAGGGCATTAGACATAAAGACACAAGCTTGATGTTTCAGTTGTGACTTCTGCCTTATGGTGTGACACCGAGCAAATCACGTAACCTTCCTGCTTTCCATTTTAAAAAGGTGTATGTGGTAAAAAATCAAATGCAATCTTGTTTTGTAAGTTACCATTGCTAAAGATGTCTATCTAATAAATCAATTTTCTGTGGTTACTCTCAAAGCACTGACAACTTTAGAGGATACTTATACAGTAAAATGATATATTTTATGTATTACTTTGTCTACCTTATGTAGGAAGTTCATCTGTTCATTGATTTTCTGAGTTCTCTTTTTAACTTCAGGAGCTTAAGCTTAACCCACAGTAGAAACAAAGCCAGTATGGGACATTAAAGTGCCCACTGGCTCAGTTTCAAGTCACCAGTTAACTTACCTGTAGTTTTTGTATTTATTCACTTTTATTCTATTCTATTCAATAAATTTAATATTTTATGTTATTTTCAAAAAACAGAAGCTTACAATTGCATATTACTTAATCCAACAAATAATAATAATGTAACAACCATCTAATTCAAAATCAATACAAATAAAATAAAGGAAAAAATTGAACTAAAAAGGTAAAAAAGCAAAACCAGAGTCAATTCTTACTCAAGAGAAGAAGAAAAAATAGACAGGCAAGAGCAAAAAAGTAACTTTTCAAATACTAGGGGGCTTTGCCCTCTGCTCGCCCACCCCCTTCACCCCCCTGATGTGAACGCATGCTAAGGAGATGCGGTCGGATCAGCTGCTGGCTAGCTGCTGCTGCTGTCGAGCTGCGTGTTCTGCTTGTCATGCTGCGCATTGATCATTTAAAAACATGTACAGCAGCTGTCCTTTTGTCTCACTCTCTTGTCTCATGGGACATTAAAGTGTGTCTCGAGGAAGGTTAAACTGTCTCCGAGAAAATCATGTAACGTCTCCTTCCAAGCCTTCCAAGATTTTTTTTTATAATAGAGAGATAATAGAACAATTAATAGTTTAGGACAGTCATTCCAGCACGCTTATTATCAAACATTGTTCATTAATTCTGGCCAGGTTCTAAAGGGTTTTGGATATATACTCTTAGAAAGAATGTGACTTTTTTAAAAATTTGAGCTAATATAGAGCATTGCTTACCTACTGAGTTACAAAGGGCTGATTGGCATTCTTCCAGTTAAGTTATTTATTCAGTTTAATATGTGTGTTTCTTCTAGTTTGGGTTTTTTTACATGGAGATTTCATTTTTTTACCTTAGATTTCACTTAAGTTTACTTTTTAAAGTTTTTTTTGTTTGGTTACTCAATTCCAAATCCGTAAGGACTGTTCCATCAGCCGTTCTGACTGCGACTCTCCAAGGAACAGATTCGGATGTGCGTAATGCTTCGATTCCTCTGTAAGAAGGACGTGGGTTGCTAGAGCTGGTGTGTCACTTGCTCATGTTGGATATCTCTGGGTCCACGGTCCTTGAGGGTGATCCTCCAATTAGCTGTGAACCACCCAATCTCACTGAGATTGCACAGGTGGTGAACCAGCTGAGGGGAGGAAAGGCTGCAGGGATCTGTGGTTTCCAGGGTGAACTTCTCCAGGCAGGTGGTAAGGCTGTCCTCCTGGCATTGCAAGCAATCTTTGTTTCCATTTGGGAGACTGGCATCATCCTTGTCATCCCTATCTAGAAAGGGAAGGGTGATCGCCTGAATTGCAGCAACTACAGGGGGATAACACTGCTCTTGGTGCCGGGTAAGATCCTTGCTAGAGTCGTCCTCAGTAGGATCCGTGATCACTTGCTCACTCAATGAGGGTTCTCATTGAGTTTCTTTGCAGCCTTTGTCGATTTTTGTAAAGTGTTCGACTCAGTTGATTAAGTTGCCCTGTGGGACATCCTGAGGGTTCGTGGGATCCCCTCGAGGTTGCTGGATATCATGGCCAGCCTGTACACTGGTACTGCGAGTGCTGTGCAGAGTGGAGGCAGAACCTCTGCATTTTTTCCAGTTTATTCTGGGGTTCGTCAGGGGTGTATTCTTGCTCCTACTCTGTTCAATGCTTGTATGGACTGGGAGTTGGGCAAGGTCGTGGGGTCCAGAGGCTGTGGAGCATCTGTTGGTGAAGAAAGATTCATGGATCTTGACTTTGCTGACGATGCTGTGATCTTCGTGGAGTCAATGGAGGCTCTGTTCGGAGCACTCGAGAGACTGAGTGAGGAGTCTGGGCTTGCGAGTGTCCTGGATAAATACCAAGATCCAGGCCTTTAATGACCTCTTGGGCACAGCCATCAGCAGTGTGTCTGTTTGCGGAGAGAGTGTCGACCTTGTTGAGAGGTTTACTTACCTTGGCAGTGACATTCATGTCTCTGGTGACTCTTCCTATGAAGGCAGTAGATGGATTGGGAGAGCATGGGGGGTCAAAAGGTCACTGGAAAGGGGTGTGTGGCACTCTCGATATCTATGTAAAAGGACGAAGGTCCAAGTCTTTAGAGTCCCAGTGCTTCCTATCTTGCTATATGGTTGCGAGACATGGACACTATCCAGTGACCTGAGACAAAGACTGGACTCCTTTGGTACTGTGCCTCTCCAGAAAATCCTTGGGTACCGCTGGTTTGACTTTGTGTCAAATGAGCGGTTGATAATGGAGTCCTGAATGAGGCATATTACCTGCATTGTGAGGGAGCGTCAGTTATGACACTACAGCCATGTGGTGTGTTTCCCTGAGGGTGATCCAGCTTGTAAGATCCTCATTGTTGGGGACCCGAGTGGCTGGACCAGGCCAAGGGGTCGCCCACGTAACACCTGGTGGCGGCAGATAGAGGGTCATTTCCGGAGGGTGGGACTGGACCGCGTGTCTGCCTGGGGGGTTGCCAATCGAGATCCCGATTTGTTTTCGTTGTTCAGTGGGTGCGGCAACGCACTGTACCTGTGCATGCTCCCCAACTTGACTTGACTTGGTTATTCAATTCTTTTTATTTATGTGACCTCACTTTGGTTGCACATCATTACATTTCAGTTTTCATGGATTTGGATGAGTAACATCACCAGTTCATCTCATCTAAATATGACGGCGCATGATGTGTTCAGTATCTTTCAGTGGAAATTCTTGCAACAAAATTTTTAGGAATATAGTAGCTAACTTATTATTAAGTTGGTCCTAGAATTTGGTTTTTCTGGCTTTGACTTCTGTTTTGCTTTCTCAGTTTATGTTCCTGTCCTTACCCATTGCTTTTGTTCACTATAATTTATTGACTTTCTGGCTTTAACTTCTTCCTGGTCCTTAGCTTATTCTCTCAGATTTTTGTTTTTCCTTTTGATTTTCATTCTTGCTCACAATACTCCACGAGCATTTGTTTAGTGTCCTTAATACTAGCTAACATACATATGGATGTAGTAGCACATTATAGGCCCTAGAAACAGAACACACAGATGCATACAAAACGCATAAACTATAAACGTTGAACCTGGGTCTATAGAACTTTGAGGCTGCAGTGTTATCCATTACAACACATCTTGGAGACAAGGATGGAAACATCTATAAAATATCACATTTAAAGAACTACTAAGTGAATGCTTGGATTAAATGTATTTTATTTCTGTATTATGGTAAAGTAAAAGGATAGATAATGATTTGGTACTGCTGCTCCAGACTCTGTAAAATAATTGGCTTGCTTAAGCGGGCTCTGTCCTGTACCACACAAACCAAATTCTCTTTGCACACTAATATCCCTCAAGCTGCAATTGTTGACAGAATACATTCAGTTCTCACTATCTAATTTGAATTTTTTTTAATCATATCAATTCTTTTAATAACATTTTGCTAAACGCTAGCATTTTTTTTTCATTTCTGAGCAAACAAACTCCCAGCATAAGGGCATAGCTATACAAGAAGCTTTTAGCTGCAGTATTGTGTAACTCAATTCAAATAATAATTCATTTTTCATCTAGCAATACATTTCCCAATTCTATTGCCCTGTGGGTGCATTATACAGACAATGTGTTCATTATCTGGCTGAGCATGAAGGATGAATTATTATTGCTCCATACTTTTGTTACAATCTAATACAACAGAAAAATATTCTCTAGGTATTCTTATCTATCACTATAATTGCTTTGCATTTTTTCTCTATCATAAACCTGCAGATAAAAACACAGTTTTACATGTTTGCAGCTTTCACCCTAGGCCAGGGGTAGGCAACGTCGGTCCTGGTGAGCCGCAGTGGCTACAGGTTTTCATTCCAACCCAATTGCTTAATTAGAAACCAATCATTGCCAATCTCAGACCTTATTTAATTTTATGGCTTGTTAGTCTGTGCAATGTAAGGCTCTTATATCGTAGATTTTTTTCCTTTCCAAGGATATCATCCAAATGATATGAAGCCTAAAACAGATCATTTTCAGTCTGTCACATTTTTCTATTAAGTGTTTTATTAAATCAAACCGTGCATGATGAACACACACAGATGTAACTGGAAAAAAGCTAGCTGGAGAACTGCTGGCTGCTTTGTCTTTTACATCTTATTGCTAATAAGGAGCAATTAAAACACAGAATGCAGCAGTTTAAGATTGAAATAAGCAATTAAGGTTGGAGAACCTTAACAAGCGAGACCACTAAAATGAAGCATCAAATGTCACTTAAGCAATATGTGCTTCATCAGCAATAATTGAGTTCTCGTTAAGGAGCTGGGTTGGAACAAAAACCTGCACATACTGCGGCTCACCAGGACCGACGTTGCCTACCCCTGCCCTAGGCCAATACTTTTGATCTCCCAGGTAGAATGTTTTATTCAATTACATTTGGTCAGATTTTACATATTTCATTTCCAAGACTTCAGAACTACAGATAGAGTTTATCAGAAGTACTGTATTAACAATGCATATACTCTACACACATACCCACCCATGTACAGACCCACTTCTGATTGCTTCCCACTCCAACAGACTAGTTTATATGTTATTATTTTATTATTTTTATTATTCGTTCATCCGTCGAATCGACAAGGACCATCTAGTCATCTGATTAAGGGCAGGGTGGTTCTGGGTGGGTGCGTAGGTGGCTTACTAGTCCGATGAGTGCTCGGAATAGTCTCTGGCAATGCGAACAGGGAATGGTTGCAGCAGACGATGGTCTAATGCTGTTTTTTCTGGCTTGTCTGCGTTGTTCAGCTGCCGCGGTCCTGCTGGTTTCATAAGATTGAGCCCCCTTCTTGACAGCTGATCTCCATTTGGTTTTGTCCTGAGCTGTCTTTTCCCATTTAGTAGGATTGATGTTGAAGGCTTTCGGGGCTGCTTTGAGTGTGTCTTTATAGCGCTTACGTTGACTTCCTTGGGAGTGCTTGCCTTGCGTGAGTTCACCAAAGAACAGCTTTTTAGGAAGCCGATTGTCACCCATACAGGCTACGTGTCCTGCCCATTGAAGTTGAGACTGCATCAAGGTGGTAAAGATGCTGGGTAGGTCCGCTCTGGCAAGAACCTCCGTGTCAGGCACTTTGCCTTGCCACTTGATGCCGAGAAGCTTTCTGAGGCAGGTTGTGTGAAAGCGGTTTAATTTCTTGGCATGACGCTGGTATACTGTCCACGTTTCACATCCGTAGAGCAATGTAGAGAGGACTGCTGTGCGATACACCTTGATCTTGGTTTCGTGTCTGATACCACTCCTGTCCCACACGATGCTGTGGAGTCTGCCAAATGTTGCACTCGCTTTTGCCAGTCTGGCATTCATTTTGTCATCCATGACAACAGTTCTGGAAAGGGTGCTGCCCAAGTAGGTGAATTTGGCCACCACGTTTAGACACTGCCCGCTGATGGTAATGGTGGGTTCCACATAGGGCTTCCTGGGGGCTGGTTGATACATCACTTCAGTTTTCTTTGTGTTGATTGTGAGACCAAAGTAGTTGCAGGCCTCGGCAAAGATATCAACGCTGTGCTGCATGTCGGCTTCTGAGGCAGCGTTGAGGGCGCAGTCATCCGCAAACAGAAGCTTGTTGATGGTGTTACATTTAACCTTGGTTTTCGCTTGAAGCCTCTTAAGGTTAAAGACTGATCCATTGGTACGGAAACGGATTGACAAGCCCGTAGTGGAGTCCTTGAATGCGTCAGCCAGCATTGCAGAATACATGATACTGAAGAGTGTGAGGGCCAGGACACAGCCCTGCTTCACGCCGTTTGTGACAGGGAATGCTTGAGATGACTGACCGTTGTCCTGGATTCTGGCAAGCATGCCATCATGCAACTGTCGAATGATGGCAGTGAACTTGTCTGGGCATCCATACTTCTTCATGATTTTCCACAGGCCATCTCTGCTGACCTTGTCAAAAGCCTTGGTCAGGTCAATAAATGTAGAATATAGGTCCATTTTTTTTTTCCTGGCATTTCTCTTAGAGCTGCCTGGCAGCAAACACCATGTCGGTGGTCCCACGTTCTTTGCGGAAACCGCACTGACTCTTGGGTAGGAGACCTTGCTCAAGATATACATTCAGGTGGTTCAGTAGGACACGGGCCAATATCTTGCCTGCGATGGACAGTAGTGAAATTCCGCGGTGGTTGTCGCAGGCCTGGCGGTTTCCTTTGCGTTTATGCAGGTGGATAATGGAAGCGTCTTTGAGGTCCTGTGGTACAATTTCGGTCTGCCAGATGATCTGGATTAGACACAACAGCTTATCCATCAGCGCTGGTCCACCCTCTTTGTAGATTTCGACAGTGCTGATAAATCACATGAAGGACAGAAGCACTTCCGGGTCAAGGACTATAAAAGGGCTGGTGGAGACCCAGCAAGGGAGCCGGAGTTGGGAGGTAGTGTGACAGAGCTGCTGGGAGGAGAGAAGGAGAGAATTGTTGTATTTCTTGTGTTAGTTTAAAGCATATTTGGTGGATGTGGTGTTCTGAAGGCACTTTTGATAAAAAAAGAATTAAAATCATCTTAGTGTTTTTATACTTGTGTCCAGAGCATCTGTCTGTTTGGCTTCATGGGGGCAACAGCGCCCTCTAACGTCCACAGTATATACTTACATAAAATATTTGTGGACAATTTATGTGCCACACATGGTACATGTGTTGAACATGATTGCGAACAGTTTCAGACATTCATCTGAGTCATTCAAGTCATTTGAAATGGGGGATTTTCCCACGTTTTATTTCCTTCTGCCACATGCTGCTGTGAGGTAGATACATTATTTGCAAGTCAGATGAATCACCCTGATTCATATACTGTATCACTCAAATAACATTACATTCTAGGCAAAATTAAATAACTATAGCTGATGACTACAAATTTTTAGTTTATTTTTTACAATTTTTCTGTTTTAGTTTTTCATTTTCTGTTCCAGCTCAAAGTGTGGTCCATGGTGAGTCAATCACAGGTCTTGTGAACCAGATTCTATTGTTTAACAAAACACAATGAACCCCCAAAAGGGGAATTAACAATTTTCGGACTTTCAGAAGAACGTGTGCTAAGTTCATGCAGACAACGAAATTGAACCCTAACTAGTGGACCACCCCTTAGGCACCTCTCTTACATTTATCTAAGCACTGTGGAGAACGTCTGCTCAGAATCATTCTTAAAATAAACGTGGAACTTCCTCTCAAATCTCTTTTTTGGTCTAGACACGTAGGATTTTGTTTGTTTTAAATACTCTGTGCAGACACCCCATTCCCAGAATGGAAAAAAGCTGCTTGGGAGGAAACTTCCTAGGACCTTATTTATTATTTTAAAAGTCAGATAAAAATGAGAACTGAACAGGATCACGTATCATGTACTGCAGTCACATTTGGCAGATCTACCGAGACAAAAATGACAGTAAGAAGCCATCCTGTCACCCCAAAGGCATTGAGTGCCTGGAATTACTAGAATAATGAAATTGACACTTACTGTATCTATTTATTCTTCCTTTAGCAGGCATGTGTGTATGGCGCTTTGTCTATCCATGCAAGTGATTGTGTGAAAGAATGAAATATTCCTGCATCAGCCAGTTTCTGTTACAGGAAGTGCCTTTGAAGTGCAGGCAGCATCATTACAACTATGAAGCTGTCATAAAGGTGATGAATTAAGAGGGCTGAGTTCAGGCTGCCATTGCTGTTTTCACTGTAAAGGCTCAACAGCTGACATAGGTCTTCCAGTGGAAAATATGTCCGGCCCCAAATTCATAATGGGATGTCTGTGCTATAAATAGATGCTTAATTGACTTGGAAGCAACGGCTTCACAGAGATCAGGCAGCTGGCTCATACGGTTTAGTTTCTGCACCCGTAAGGAGCACCATTGCAATTCTGTGTTAATTCACCATCAGTTTTCTGCACTCACTTAACCAAACTGTATGGAGCTAGCCACAAGGCAGGAACCAACCCTTGACAGGGTGCCACTTCACCGCAAGGCACACTTACACACACCAGGTATATTTAGAGTCACCGGTTTAACTGACCTGCGTGTCTTTGGGATTTGGGAGGAATACCGAAACACAGGGACATAAACCCATATGGATACAAGGAGAATAGCAAACTCCAGGACTCTCCCGGAGCTTTGCAGCAGAGGAACTAATTGCATTTAATAATCAGGAGAATTCCTTATAATTTGAAAGGGCTTTGCAATTTCTTACCCATTACTTTGCAGATGGAACAGTAACAACAGTGTATGTGCAGTACAGATATCAGTAATACATCAACAACTACTGAAGAAAATATATTGGACCTTCTATACTTACACTGATCTTTACACTTTTAAATTTCATTCATATTCAGGGTGCACTAGCATGTATCATGTGAATAGATAATAATTTCTCAAGACAGATCAACATTGTAAATTAGACAATTGTGTAATTTAGTATGCTGGTTTACTCTGGATGCCTGGCCATCATCTTCTTGTTTTTATCAGTATACGACTGACAGCTAAATAAACATGCAGACATAACAGGAAGTCACATTTAGACAAATGCCAGCTGTTCTAATCGATGGACAGTCAAATGAGACTGAGGGAAAAGAAAGAAAAAAACAACCTTTAAAATAAATTCCCTGCGAAGCTGCATTTTATGCAGTTATGCTGCCCTCTGCTGGAATTTACAGTCATGGACAGGTTCACACTGCTACTCAATGTGCCCAATATACTCAAAATGCTAGGCTTATTTTATAGAAAATGTTGAAGCAGATTAGACAGCACGGGCATCCTCAGCAAGAAAGAAGACACTTGGAATTTCAAGACAGGCTGCAGAATTAGGCTTTATTGTATGGCACACATACAGACTCGTTTCAACTGATTCGAGCAATTAGCGAATATGGCAGTCTTGTATTTATTACAATTCTTATCACAAAATATCCCCTCTTCACTCAATTTCTCATCATCTGCTTTACAGAGATTCTAATAATTATGACCTCATTCAGCACCTTTTCTCATAACAATCTCCTGCCGTCATAGACTTTCTCATAACAATTTACCCTTCACTATCTGTTTCTTCTTTAAAATCCTTTTGGTTCGAAGGGCATATTTGCCTCCTGGAGGTGAGCATCACCTAGTCACTCCTCCTTAATCCTGAGCTGTTAAAGATTGAGGACCTTTGGTTAATTAGTTCTCACCACTACTTTGGACTCAGTAGAACCCACCTGTGAAAACTGGACTGCTTAATTAATAATTCAATTAATGTTACCTTGTTGCCAGGGCCGGATTTTCCTATAGGCTAACTAGGCTTCAGCCTAGGGCCTCAAGATCAAGAGGGGCCTACATTCAAATTGTTAGCAAAATTAAAATTACACTATTCTAAAAACAGTGAACACTAAAACACTGAACCGAAAATAAGGAGAAATTCTACGCATATGACTAATAAACAAACATAAAAATGTATTGGTTAAGATCAACGCGTATTACGTATTTTATTATCTCTCATGTAATTTACAAACTTAAAAATGGAAGGTGAAAGGGCCTCATAAGTGGAATAGCCTAGGGCCTCTTTTCATATAAATCCGGCCCTGCTTGTTGCACTAGCATCTCTTAAGGCTGATGTAATAGACAGCCGTGCTAGTTAGGCGGCAGCACGCAGCTTCACTGATAAGGGCTAAGCTGCTGACAGCTTGACGTGGTGCCCCTTGACTACTATATATATATATATATATATATATATATATATATATATATATATATATATATATATATATATATATATATATATAGTGAATGTGTTGCTATATATTGCCTTTGATTCTTGTAAGTCTAAGCATTATCCTCTGATGAAGACCCCTGATAGGGGTTGAAAGCTCAGGAATAAAAAAACTTTTTTATGATACGTGATTCTTTTTTCTCCCTTCGTGGATCTCCAGCTGCAAATATATATATTCCCATAATTAAGCCTTGAATGCTTAGAGAAACGTGTTTAATCAATGTCAGGCAGAAGACCCAGCACCTGCATTCCTAAAACAAAATCTTGCTGCTTGTTAGCTCACATCCTTCAAAGAACACAACATCCTTGATTCACAGAAATTCAAAACAAAGCAAGTAAAGGAGCAAGCAGGCCGCTCCTCTATGCTAAAATCAATTGCGGCTTTTCTTCATTAACCTCTTCATGTTCTAAGACTAACTGCAACCCTTACTATTTTAACGTGCACCAGTATATAATGCTTTTTTCCATATATGCTCACAATTCTCTTTAATACATGCAAATCATCAACTTTAAGAATATGCTTTTCCATAAAAGTCATTAAAACTCTAAGCTGCACCTGCTACAGATTTAGTCAACTTTATTATTTACCTGTATTTAATTTTTTTACTTGCGTAAAGTTGCTAAGGCACAAAGGATGCAGTGTAGCATTTGCATCTTCTTGCGCTGAAGTCCTTCTTCTCCATGCTCTGCAAATTAACAAAA